>NW_006368456.1:0-855 GCF_000327345.1 Myotis davidii
GAGGCTACAAGGCCACTCAGGAACATCAGACATCCGGTCTGTGGCAAAGGCTCGCACTGAGGTTTGTTTCACAATGAAGAGTATGTTTCACAATGAAGAATATTCAGATGTTATAAATAAAGAACTAAAAGGCATCGGTAAACATTTTTGAGAAAGGTGATTACTCAAATAATAGCCTATGATATTATGTATCTAGAAAAAGTCCCAAACATATGAGAATCTATGAGTAAAATAATCAAAGAACAGAAAAGCTAATATGACATTTCATTTTTCAATAGGTTAACTGAATGAAAGAATAACTTACCAAGGAGACTCATCTAAAGGGAATACACATAAGAGTGATTTTTTTTTTAAAAAGAAACAATATGAAACCTGTTTTTGCATTTTCGAAGAATAAAAGCCTGACATTTGATTTGGGCTATACTTTTTATACTGCATTCAAGTGGAGGCAATGTTTTTTGTTTGGTTAGTTGGTTTTTGTTTTTGTATATTTTATTTTTAGCTAACAGTCATGTTGGTGCAGTACTGCAAAACTAAAGCCCATGAATCTGTCTGCCTCCAAAGCCATAATCCTTCAGAAGTCCCCATAAAACTCATCTTCTCAAGTGAACCTTAATTCACTTGCTAGTCCCTCAAGGGTATTAACAAATTAAAATATATCTGCATGTCCATAGTTATTATGTTATTTTGTTCTAAATGTGGTCTGCTTTGGGATTTATTAAGACTTTCATTTCATTAACTTTTTAAATAAAATCTTTCAGTGTTTCAAGATTATTTGTTTTGCTATAATATACATAGCACAACCTCAAAACATACTAATTCTTATCTATATATATAAAAGCCTAAGCAACCTTT
>NW_006368457.1:0-855 GCF_000327345.1 Myotis davidii
CTTTGTAACATCTACTAAAGTTGAAAATATTATCTTATTACCAATTAATTCTATTCCTCAGTATATACTCAACAGAAATGAATACATTTATTTACCAAAACACATATACTAATGTCCATAGTAGCACTAAGCTGGAAACTACCCAAATGACCATTATTAGTAGAATAAATTATGAAATATTCTCACAGCCTCAAGAACAGAACCCTCTGGTATAAATCATTAATATCTCTGTTTCCAGTAAACAATGCTGCCAAACAAGTGTAAACCTCCCCACATGCTGACCGATGATTACAAAGCAATGCCTTAGCATGAGGTCAGTGCTGTTGAGGAGCATTTCTTAATCCATTAGGACGGAGGCGAATTCTAGGCCTGCTGGAATTAACCCACAGAGCACACCAATTTAACCCATTTTAAGTCTATTCCATATTGCTTCCTGAAATGAATAGCATTGGAGATAATCTTAGGGTTGCCATACCATTTTCAGGAAATCCCTGGTAGCTTACAAGTGTCTAAACCATAAATAGCAATACATTAAGTCACTGACAACCTGGAAGAATTTAGCACTGTTTATTTCCAAATGATCAAGCAGAAAAGATCCTGAAACAAAGGAATATGGGATTAGATGAGGAAGTGGGGAAAGTTCTGGATGTGGAGGGAGGCACTGTCCATTCCCTGTACTGAAGAGAGTGACCCTAACCCACAGAGGTAGAGTGTACACTCTAGAGGTCTGCCGGATGCAGGAGCTTCACATGGAATCTCTACTCTGGGGTTTTGTTTAGCTATGTATAAGCTTGTTCTATATATTCCTTCTTTACCCAAAATAAACTTTCAAAATAGCACCTATCCTTTTAAATA
>NW_006368458.1:0-855 GCF_000327345.1 Myotis davidii
CTCTCCCCTTCTCTCCTTCTCCCCTTTCTGGCCTACCCTCTTTTTTCTCTTCTCTACCACAGCTACTAACCTAAACCCAAAGGAGTCATGTTGCCTGTCAGGGAGATCAGCCCCTCCCTGCCCAGCCTTCACCTGACACAGCTCTCACAGGTCCCCATTGCTTTTCCAACTTCTTTGGAGGTGAAGGGGAGAGGGAGAGGGAGAGAGGTACGGTGCTTAGAAGGGACCCAGTGTTGGCTCTTAAACTAGGTAGCTGGGTGACTTTGGGCCAGTCTCTTCCCCTCTCTGGGTTCCCTTCCAGCTCCAAGATGCAGTGAGTCTGAGTGGGGTATCAAAGAGCAGGTTAGGAGCAAAGCTGCTATCACAGCATCTCAGAGCCAAAGAAGGGCTTCTGCATGAAGGAGGTGATCATTACCTGACCACCCACCTGCCAGAGGGTTCTGCGGAGCCCAGGTGTGTCAAATGAGGCCTGCTGTGCATCCTGAGCCATGTTCACTCCTTCACTCACTCCCTCATTCTACAGACATTGACAGGGGACTATGCTGGGCCAGGCACTGGGGCCGGTTCTGGTGATGCCCAGATCTACCCATCCTTGCCCTCATGCTGCTTGCAGTCTACGGAGTCAGCACACTGACTGCTGAGCCCTCACTATATGTTATATCCGACCTGGGATGGTTGAGTCTGTGCCAGGAGAGTGGATTTTCCCGTGGGCCTCCTCGGGGCCAGGGCCCCAGGCCCCTCCTCTCACAAGCCCTGCCTGCCCTTCCTGGTCACCAGGTCACTGTCCTGCCCATCTGTATGCGGACTTTGACCCTTCCTTGGTCGCAGGCTGGAGAGTAAATATAAAAAGAAAAA
>NW_006368459.1:0-855 GCF_000327345.1 Myotis davidii
CAAGTTTGACATGCTTGCTCTAGAGATACTGGTTGAGAGAATATATGACCCAGAGTCCTCAGTCACTATAGTGTGAATGCCCCACATGAATTCAATGATTCTTGTATATTAGAAACTAACGTCTCATTAATCAAATTGCCAAATGTTTTGGCTTACTGCCTTTGAATCCCATCAATAACTGTGAGGGATGGTTATTCCCATTAACAGATGAGAAACTGGAGATTAGAGATAAATGACTTGTCTTAAGTTACATAGAAAGTGACAGACACTGGTTTCAAGCCCAGTTCCTTTTTTGTTCAAGCCCAGTAATATTCTTTGCAACAATGACCTGTTATTGAACAATTGCTGGTCAAAGTTTAATTCATGTTTTGATCTTCAACCAAAACAATATTCTGGGCAGCTTTATAAATAGACAAGTGAGAATCTCCATGGTTGTTCACTTCCGGAGCAGCTTCCACAAGCTCTGTGTCCTGGAAGTCTACGAAATGCCCAAGAAAACCAAAAAAAATAGCATTGGTTCTTTGCCAGACACTTTAAACACAAGAGCACATTTCTCTCAGCAATGAAGAGAGATAGAATTCTCTCCTTGTAGAAATGATAAAAACTGACACTCAGAGAAATTACAAAAATTGCTTCTAGTCCCACAACTAATAAATATAAGGCTTGGGATTTGAAGTCAGATATGCATGACTTACTCAAAGCCATATTTTCCCTACTGAATAGCATAATATTAGACCTGAGAGAGTAACCCTTTGTGTCTCAAATCTTCTTATAAAACAAAACACATTGACAGCCTAAAAGAATTCCCATATTACATAAATATCTCTATGCACAAGGACCCTTAGATCTGAGAGA
>NW_006368460.1:0-853 GCF_000327345.1 Myotis davidii
AGATACCGTTTCAAATAGACCATAATGGTTTTGGAGGGTAGGCAGGAAGAAGTGTGTGGGTGTGCAAAGGTCCTGGGGCATGATAAGTGAGCTTATGGTGTTCAGTGAACTGAAGAGATAGCAGTGTGGCTGGAGAAAATGGAAGGAGGTGAGGTTAGAGAATGCATGAAGGGCCTCCTGAGCCCTGTCAAGAGACAGAGGAGGAAGTTAAGGATATATAGAAAATACAATATATAACTTGTATTTATTAAATATAAGGAAGCTTGTCAAGATGAATTTTTGATATTTCTTTTGAGGGGTACCATTTCTCATCTATTTATCTTTGAAATCTCCAGCTAAGGAAAAGGCAATGACTGTGTAACATGGCACCCCTTTTGTGGACATTTATATACTGCTACTTAGGATAAAACCATTTAGAGGGAGGAGGTAATTTTATTCTTTTCAGCCTGGAATTTTGAGGAGTAAGATAAAACATTTCAAACTGTCTCCAATACATTGCTATCTCTGTAGAGAATCAAATTACTCTCCTTTCTCCCTTTTACAAAAGATTCATGTTTTAATTTATCACACTAAATAAAAACATTTATGTTAACCTTGCATATTGCATTCTCGAGAAACCACAGAAATCAAAAGAAAGTAATGAAGGATTTGTCATATATATGTTATATATTTAACTTTCTAAAAAGTCATGCTATGTAGCAACTTATGATGCTACAATAGTGAACTTGATAGAAAATTATGACTTCTGAAAGTGTCTTGCAGATGATAATTTATGACACTATAATAAGAATATGATCTCACCAGGTATTCTGGACCAGATTTAAATTTAGAGAATTTTTAATAAAACTATTAA
>NW_006368461.1:0-855 GCF_000327345.1 Myotis davidii
ATAAGGATGTTTTGACTTCTTGGAAGCAACATTTGAAAAACTGTTATGCAATTGCATGTGTTGTCTATCAGCTGGTCTTATAGAGTTCTGGTCCTCTAAGAAATATGCCTTTTCATTATATACAAAAATGAGCAAGTAGTAATTTGTAAGTAATGTACATTTTACTGAATCCATGGGGTTGTTTAATTGAAATGATTGATTTTTACTGTTTACTTGATCCGTGTTAAGATAACACTGGAAACATTGAAATTCATTTATTCATTTGGCACATATACATTGAATACCTACTTTGTTCAAGGCCAGGGTAGAGGTGAAACAGTAAATAAGATATAATAATGACTGATATTCTTTTAGGCAAGAAAGATAATAAATAGATCATTATACCAAAGGACATTGAATTGCACATGCGGCAAATGCCCTGGAAGAGAGACAGGTTAACAGGGGTCTGATCTGGGTGGGTGGTAGTGCTTGAAGAAAAGATGTTTTTGTTTTTTGTTTTGCTGAAATCTGAGGAGTAAGTAAAAATCAGCCAGGCACATAAGTAAGAGTGTGAAAGAAGGGAATTTCCTAGGTGGAATAATCAGCGTGTCTAAAGGCCTCTAGGTGGAGAGAAGGACTTTGTAAGAACTGACAGATGGCAGAGAGCAAGGGAGAGGTGCCTGATGAGACTGAAGGTGGGAAGCAGGGAATTAAAGGGCACAATAAAGACTGAGGTTTCCTGATAAGAACAAGGGGAAGCCAATGACAGGTTTTAAGCAGAGAAGTGCCATGATCATATTGTGAAGGCAGAGATCAGGTTGTTGTGCCTATAAGCCAAGGAACACCAAAGATTTCCAGCGAAGCATCAAAGTTAAG
>NW_006368462.1:0-855 GCF_000327345.1 Myotis davidii
AAAAAAAATCTAAACATAAAAAATCTTAGGTATTATCCTATCACTAATATACCACATAACCTTAACATAATCATAGTACTTACCAGAGCCTCATTTCTTTATCTTAATAAATTGATTTAGTTTCTTCCTACCCATGGAGCACCAGTTTTGTGATTACTTGTCATCCATTTCCAAATATACAAACATTATATGAACAAAATTTATAAATAAAGTACAACTTGGTTTAGAGAAGGATAATACAAAATTCTGCTTATAGATGATCCTATTAAATATACTTTTCAGAAATTATATAGAAAGGATATTAGTTAGCAATATGGATATGGATAAAAGTTAAAGTAATAGTGATTATACAAAGAATGAAATGACTTTTCAGTTTTTAAATTCTTTTTATATGCAGACCTGACAAAATATTTTTAGTAGATTATTTAGAATAGCTGCCCTTTTCCTATGAAGAAGTACAGTCTAGTGATACACTTCTTCATTTGTTTCTATGTATTTATCTTTCTTTCGTAAATTCTTTAATTTACTTATTTGCAGAAGTATTTAAACATCTCTAGATGGCTCAATATTTTTTAATGTTCTCTTTGACATACATGGACATAGAAATATTTTTCTCACTTATAAACTCATGAAGAAATTTTCTTATTAGAAAACAGTACAACTACCTTTAATGTCAGGGAGTAACTTAAAAACTGGTAAAAGTTAGCTTTATAGACACTAGCCTGTCATGACTTGATATCCTGTTATTTGGATCAAAATTTCATTTGAATGACATTTTCATTGTTCTTAAGGTTAAAAATGCATCTGCAGACACAATTAGCTATAGAGTTCATGGGCAAATAGTCACTCTCTAGT
>NW_006368463.1:0-854 GCF_000327345.1 Myotis davidii
GTAATTAATTGTTTGGTTAATTGCAGAATGCTACCAAGAATGACCCAGATGTCCTAATATTCAAACCAATGAATAATTATAAAGCTTTTAATTCTCACTGTGTGCTACATAACCTCATCAAGCTTAGTAATTCCGGAATCTATGGAGCAAGTATTGTTCTAAAATCCTAACTCTACCTCCACATCTTATAGTTACACCACAGCAACACAGATTCACTAGATGCCATCGTACTCCACTTACATCACCAAAATTCCACACCTACCTCAGGTGTGGAGAAAGGTTCTATGCAGAATTATATCACTGGTGGCCACCAGTACTCTGAGCAGTAATGTTTATTCCAAGACCAGCAAATTAAAACCATCTAGCAAAGAAGATGAGATACTGAAAAGAGCATTGGGAATGGGAATGGAACTACTATCCAATTATAAATTAGTGGCTCATGCTATTTATCTTTTTACTATTTAAGGGAAGCACAAGTTAAAAGTATAAAATAAATATGTACATTTTAATTATGAAAACACTTGTTCACAATTTGCATGTTAACTCCGATTCAATACATTGTTGTTATCATTTACCTAGAATTAGTAAACTTTTCTTTTTGAAATATAGATGTTTTCCAATTATATTTGTAGATAATAAAGACTTCTTTCTTTTCTGCACTATTCCTCCAAAGTCTTGTTTCCTTCCAAAGCTCCAAAAGAAGAATGAATATCAATTTCTAAAATGTCCCTCAGAATCAATATTATTTTGTACATGAGGCAATATTTTTTATTTGCATCTTTAAACAAGTATGCAGCAATTTATTTAAGGGGTACAGCAGTAACAACCATCAAATTAGACACTCACTGGCTCTT
>NW_006368464.1:0-855 GCF_000327345.1 Myotis davidii
CCTTGCCAATCAAGAATCTTATAGTCTAATGAACAAGGCAGGCAAAGATTATAGTAGTGATATATCAGATGCAAAAGGTCCAAGGAGATAGGGACGTATATACCAGGGGGACCTACCTAGTGTGCCAGTGTCAAAGGTTTTGTAGGAAATGTAACATTTTAAGCTCAGATCTGAAATATACATAGGAATGAGCTCAATCATAGTTACGGGCTAAGGTATAAGCAAACTGAAGACTCAGCATAGATAAATGCCCAGGGCAGATGGGGATAGCTTTGGAGGGAGGACACATAAAATTGTATGGGTACTGAAGACCTAAACATATCTCACAGAATAAGACTGGAAGTGTATAAAAAAATATCAGTCCTTAACTCTGGTTATAGAATCAGGTTATGAGTAATTTCTAGATCTTTTCCATTTTTCTTTCTTGTCTGTTTTCTGCAGCAACATACATTACCATTTTTGTTTATTGATCAAAAAAGTACTATTAAAATAACACTTCACTATTTACTAGATTTTAGGGGGGAGGTTCTGAGGTGTTTTTTTAATCACACAAGTTTCTGAAGAACTAATTTATTCATTTGGAAAATAGGCTAAGAAGATTCAACTTCACAGAGTTGCTGATTTGAGTCAAATATTGTAACATAGACGCAGGAAAATGAATTTGTGCTGGTGGTTGTTGGACCTAAGACAGTATCAGAGCCACCGGATGAAAGGTATTGGACAGAACTGGGAAAGGGAGGGGACTCCAGGAGTTAGCGGATCAGGAGGATGAAAATGGGGCCCTGAGGAAGCTGGGAGCTGGTTGGAAATGTGTTGCTCTCCTCCCTTCAGCAACGATGACGGCCACTGCCAGTC
>NW_006368465.1:0-855 GCF_000327345.1 Myotis davidii
CTATCCACTGAGCCAAATCGGTTAGGGCCCTAGTAGAAATTTTTATGTTCATTTTTGTTTTGCATACTCTTTCTTCCAACTATTTTTTTTGTCTCCATCTAGCTTCTTTCAACCTCCCCCACCTTCCTAATCTGGCTTGTGTTTATCTCTTAAATGTACCTTGGGCTGGTAGGTATTTGTACAGGTATTGTTTGATCTCCCTAGGCAGTATTTTGACTGTTGTCCAGAAAAGACAGCCTAGAAAGACATTGAGAGTTCTAAGGAGATACCAGCAACCACCTTGCTCTGAACATGTGTGTTTGATAAGCATTACTTATTGAGCCCAAGAAGTCACAACTTGGGTGTTTTCTATACTGTGGAGATTCCAAAGACTGTCTCTGTTCTGTGTTCAAACTCATGAGTTTTCCCACTTAATAAATACTCATCTAATAAGGCTTTTTACATGGTCTGATAACCAAAATCAATATGCTATGAAGTGCCATCCATTTGTTCACTCCACATCCATGAAGTAGCCACTATGTGCCAGGCCCTGGGCAGTGAGATCCCCATCCTTTCCAGAAAATGGAATATTTTGGTAGAAAGTTGAACTGGAAATTATGGTTAAAGATGCAAAGGAAAGTTTCTAACAGTCTTCTGAGTCTCATAATGGAAAAAAATATATCCCAGATTTAACTATGAGACCTAGTTTCATAATTGGCAGTCTAGTTGTCATTTCTCTGTTGATTATTTTCAAAGAGACCTTTTTAAAAGATTGTCACTGATTCTTAATGTGTTCTTCCTGTGTAATCAACCCATAGTTAAAAGTAAGCATTTCAAGTTGTGCTGTATTTCTTGCATATGGCAAAACACTATGAT
>NW_006368466.1:0-855 GCF_000327345.1 Myotis davidii
CTCCAATACTACACTGTCTTGATTACTGTAGCTGTATAGTAAGTTGACATCAGGTAGTGTCAATTCTGCAACTTTGTTCCTTCCCCTCAATGTTGTGTTGGCTATTCTAGATTTTCGGTCTTTCCATAGACACTTTAGAATCACAAAATATCCACAAAATAACTTGGTAAGGTTTTGATTGAGATTTCACTGAATTATAGATCAAATTGGGAAGAACTGACATGCTGACAATATTGAGTCTTCCAATCCATAAGAATGGAATATCTCTCCATTTATTTAGTTTTTCTTTTATCATAGGTTTATGCTTTTCCTTATATAGATTTTGTACATATTTTGTTGGATTTACACCTATGTATTTTGTTTTTTGGGGGAGCTAATATAAACAGTATTTTCAAATTCCACTTGTTAATTCTTGGGATATAGGTAAGCAATTGACTTTTGTATATTTTGTATTCTACAACCTTGTTATAATTGCTTATTAGTTCCAAGATCATCTTTGTCAATTCTTTTGCACTTTCTACATAGGTAGTCTTTGTCAACAAAGGCAATTATATTTCTTCCTTCTCAATGTGTATATACCTTTTATTGCCTTTTCTTATCTTAGTACATTAGCTAGGACCCAAGTAACTTTCGGAAAGACACAGCACTATTAAGTAGCAGAGCCAATACTCAACCTCACACCCATTTGATACGAAGGCACAAACATACCCTTTAATCATTAAGCTATCTTGCATTCAGTGCTCCTTTCCTTAAATCTCACCTATCTTCTTTATTTGCAGATTCTTATGACATTATTTGTACTTATGTTTCATTAGGTTATCCTTCACAGGCATAAATTTTATGGGGTTTTTTTTT
>NW_006368467.1:0-855 GCF_000327345.1 Myotis davidii
CAATCTGTCAGAGTTGCATTCACCCTCCCCCATCTGATTGCCTGCCAAGAGTGCCAAAGAAGTAGCAGAACAAAACCACACCCTGAAATGGGTAGCGATAATATTATGAGTACAGAAATGTAATAAATTAATAGGAAGTACTTCTGAAGTCTGACAAAGAGATAATTGCAAGTTTCTTCTGAATTGGTTTGCCAGGCTTAGCATTCATGCATCTTTGTGGTTTCACTTTGACACAGGATACTGCTGGGCACTGCCTATCTCTGCCCTTCTGTCTTGAGGCCTTCCCTGAATGTCTCCCTTCTCCCTCCTTTATCACTCGGAATCAGGAAACCCATTCGGTCATAAAAATGCCAACTCTCTTCAGAATCCACCTGAACTTTCTCCATCAATTTTCATGTTCTTGCCTTATGAACCCCATTGTCTGTATCACCAGGCAGCCTTCACTGTGCACTGTCTCCTCTACCTTTTGTGGTTTGTCACGGGGAGATAATGTCAGCAAATCATGTCAACGTGATCCGAGGAAGATTATTCGTATGCAATTTCAGTTAAGTCATAATTGCTCAGTATTCATCTCTAGCTGACTACTTATTCTGTGACTGTTTAAACCTTTTCCATGTCTTTAAGTTGCTTTCTAACCCATGACTCTTCGATTTCAACATATGGATCAATACTCATTGTTCATAAAAGGCAAAAGGTCTGTGACCAGTGTATGAATTCTTCCTCAACTCTTCCATTCTCAACATTTCCTGTGTCTTTGTCCATTTTATCTTCCATGGTCCCTATCTCCCCTCCCCCGCCCTTGCCCCATCTTACACAAAATTGTTTTCTTCTTCTTCTTCTTTTTTTTTTTTTTTT
>NW_006368468.1:0-855 GCF_000327345.1 Myotis davidii
GGGCGCATATGCCTTTTGAATTAGTGTTTCAGGTTTCATTGGATAAATTCCAAGAAGTGGAATCACTGGGTCTTATATACAAGGGAGATAACTCTTTAAGGACATTGAATACCAATCAAGTAAAGATAGAGAGAAAGCAGTATCCTACTTAAAGCCAGAAGTCTTTGTCTATAACTGGCATTTTACAAATGTATCACATTCCATATGGCCAAGTTAGCATATTTACATTGACTAAGAACTTTATTGCTAAATGCCATGTAACTATGACATTTGAGAATGAAAGAGACCTAAAAGTGATTGAGAAAAACCTGTTCTTATATGGAAGATGATATCTGTAAACTGAGGACCAACTGACTGGCTCCAGATAACACAGTTAAGCAATCATAGAGATTCAATCAGAATATGGTCATTTCCATGCTTTAATAAAGGTACAGAACACCTGTAAACTTTGTCCCATTTTTTGGTTCAAATTCATCTAACAGCCTGGCCTATAGCAGTGACCTCTCCAAATCACAGTCCTGACCCAGGAAGAGAGCATAGTTTCTGGTTGGTCTGGTTTCATTTAGCCCCGGAGTGAATAGGTAAGTCCTGGCTTAGGGTCACAGTTTTATTAGGCTACTGACTGGAGACTAAACACCCTAATAGCTTTCATGTGACTATTTCAAAGAAATTAAAAAAGTTTTAAATGGTTCCACAGCATTTCTAAAACTCAGGATTATTAGAATGTATGATATTTTAATAACTTAGAGGCATAAATAACAGATGGGGAAACATGATTTCTTATGCCAGAGTTTTACTTCAGTTAGATCAGTGGTTCTCAACCCCCTGGCCCTTTAAATACAGTTCCTCATGTTG
>NW_006368469.1:0-855 GCF_000327345.1 Myotis davidii
AAGCTCCTTGACTTGGGTTCCATCAGTTAATGGAGAGGATGAGCTAACAGACAGCTCTGGCAATTCAGCACAATGAGGGAATACAAAAGACCTTCAACAATCTCTACTTATAGGAAGTTGAAGATCTAATCTGGGGACAAGTAGCAATGCTTAAAACTATCTGAGGGTGACACGAGACCCTGTATTTGTATTATCAAGTGATGAGTAGAGTGTTTTGATTGCTGTCTGCTCTACTTTGTCAGAAAAGGGAACGATCAATGGGGGCTGGAATAGTCAGAGACATTCTTTCAAACCTTGAAGGATGAGCCAACTTTAAAACATGTAATTCAACTGTTTAAGTGCATTGATGGCCCTCTCACTTGTAGGTTAATACCAGGTTCCTTCTGTGGGATATAAGACCCTTCCTGATGGATGGGGGTACCCACCTGCCCATCATTATGTCTAGTCACCCCTCCTTGACCCCAGGCACACAGATACACTAAGACCAGCCCCCAGATTTTCAATGATTTTCAAAGGCTTTCAGTACCTTTTTCTGCCTAGAAGATGCCTAATGCAATCTATGGGGGAAAATGCTGATTCTCCTTAAGTGCTTAACTCTTTTTGGCATCCTGCTTAAACTTCCTTGCTGGTGATTTGAGACCTTCTCTTCTGTATGAACCCAGAGTTGACTACTCCATGCAAAGTAGACAAAAGCGATTATCTAAGATGGAAGCAGACTGTTTGCAACTCTGCTAAACACCTTACAATAGTTTTTCATTACACTTACAATAACCTCTAACATCCTATCAATGGCCTGTAAGGCCCTACATGATCTGACCGTTCTTACCACCACCCTACATCACTTACTCTGTTTCC
>NW_006368470.1:0-855 GCF_000327345.1 Myotis davidii
GAAACAGATAAGCTTATAAGTGAGTTTCAGCTAGATGATGATTCCAATCAAGTGCTTGTTTTGTTATCTTTGGTATTTAATATTGAACCTTCCTTAGATGAATACTAAAAGATCATGTACAATCCTCAAAGCTGCACAGAACAACCCACTATTCTTCAGTGATTTTGAAATTTCCACGTTTTTAAGTTTCTTAACTTGAAAAATCAAAATTCATCCTGCAAGCATTTTTGAATATCTTTACCTCAAATTCTTTGTCAGATTGTCCATGTTTACTGTCCCAAAGCACACACATTATACCTAATTTGATTATTCCATAGATCACACTGTATTGATTACTTCTTTCAGTATTATACATGAATTAAGGGATGGCCTCAATTTTGCTTCTCTAATGTTTTTCCCAGAGTTGGTATTCGATAAAGTGTTAATTAAATAAATCTTCTATAAAAAAATAAAAACAACTGGAGAAAAAGTAGTGATATATGCAGTGGATATATAGTTAGATGAGTGCACTGTGTAAGGAAATTCAGAAGGAACAGAAAATGACCAAGACCAGGGCTTAATAATGGAAAATATCCATATTTCTTTATTATAAAATATAGCTCTTTTTGGAAATATAAACAAAGGAGGGGCAGTTTTGAACTCACAGAATAGCAAAAGGCAGACTATCCACCAGAAAGATGGAGAAGTCTGACATAAATAGAACCAGAAAAAGTCAGTCTCTGAGAAAAAGTTGCAGAAAGATAGATCAATAATGCTGTTTGCTGAAATGGTAGAAAATTATAGGATTTGCCCAAGAAAGTAGTCATTGGAGGCCTTAGAGAGTGCAGTTTTAGTGGAGGTGTGAAAAAAAAAAAA
>NW_006368471.1:0-855 GCF_000327345.1 Myotis davidii
GGATTCGCTTATTTAGTTGTTTCCTATGAGAGTACAAGTTCACAATTCTAAAACCATTGTACATGTGTAATTAACAAAGGGAGGAAGCAGAATTACCTATGTAGCAAGGTTTAGAGTTGGAAATGTCAGCATATAGGCATGTTTAGCTAATATAAATGCAGACATATAGCTTGTTAGAGAGATCTGTATATCCATGTGTTAGTATACATACTTACATACCTCTTGTTCTGTCAGCTAAAACCACCTAGAAGTAAGGACACTCCTGGAGCAGTGAGTACACTTGGCACCCACATATAGGTTTCTAATTCTTACCTCTAAAAACAGGATCAAAGTCCCTTGGAGACATGGCTGATTTTAGGATTGAGGCAGGAATCACACAATTTTTTGTCTAATTGGTCTCTAGATTCAATATTACCCCAATCAATATTAAGCAGTCTTTTATTTATTTTTTTGGAGGTATTGCAACCTGATTCTAAAATTCATTTAGTAAAGCTAGTTCCTAGGATAGGCAAGACAACATTTTAAAAGAAATACAAAGTTAGAAGGGAGCACAACCTTATTTCAAGATTTACTTCAAGATTCATTATAATAACACAGACAGTGCTATTGGCATAAAAATAGACAAATGTGTCAATAGAACGGAATAAAGATGCCAGTGCTTACTATATACACAACCGTTTTTTGACAAAAATGCAAAGGCATATTTTTGGGAAAAAGGATAACTTTTCAATTAATGTTTTTTAAACAATTGAGTAATTATATGCCAGAGAAAATGAACTTTGAACTGTACCTTGCATCATATACAAAAATAGATTTCCTTTATCCTCACCTCATGATATGTTTGTATTGATATTA
>NW_006368472.1:0-855 GCF_000327345.1 Myotis davidii
TTTTTTTTGTATTTTGTCTGTTGTCCTTCTCTTGTGGGATCACAAACCCAACTACCACTTGTAAAACACACGGAGACATGTATTATATAAAAAAATGTGCTCCTGCCTCACATCTGCAGTTCCCACAGGTGCCACTGTGCGCAGGATAATATACACTTACTTCTAATTCAGCTCGTCTGCCATGCATTTCTGCAGCCGTTTCCACGCAGTTGCTTTACTGTGTCCTGTCTGGTGCATTCCACCTCTCTGGGACATATTTTAAGTTTGTCTTCCAAATTCACTTGGCAGCAAGAGCTCTTCTTGTTGCATTTCTAGCTGTCGAGATTGCCAGAATGTTTAGAGAGAAGCTTCATCTATCATTTCTGTTATCATAATTTCAGGTAGTTTGCTGAATTTATCTCTCCAGACAGGGTATAAAGAAGAGCAGAGCCAAAACAAGCAAACAAACAAACAAAAAACAACAACGAATGGAGAAGAACGTATGGACAACCACATCGTGAGAACATTGAGTTCTCTACTGAGGATAGCTTATCCTGTTTTGCGACAGCAAAGATCTCCTTGGCCATGATAGACTTATTTTATTGTATCCTGTGGCTAAACATTTTGAATTTATTCTGAATGCCATTGTGGATGCTCCTCAAATCGATATTGTGAATCTATTTCCATGTATAGAAGTTGACATCACCTTTAGGTCTGTTTTGCTCTCCACTTCCTTCCTTGAATTGCCCCAGCACAATCCAGCGTTTCTGTTGACTGTGGCAGAAAAGCCTCCTTTGGTTTGTTAATTATCCCAGATGGGTCCTAATGGATGCTTTATTTAGGATTTTGGTTCAACTAGTTGATTTTTAAATATCA
>NW_006368473.1:0-855 GCF_000327345.1 Myotis davidii
CAATGGAAAAAATACCCTCAGGTGAGGATTACCTAAATAAATAAATAAATAAATTTTGAAACAGCTATAAAGAGGACACCACAGTCTCACTTGAAAGTGATGTAAACGTACCTCTTATTCATTACAGAAGGTGCAATATAACAGAACAGTGAGACATTTTTGCATTTTTCAGTTACTGGATCAGAGTCGGAATCCCAGCTCTGCTACTTTCTAGCTGTATGCGGGCAAATTAGAGCAGCGACTGCAGCTATAAATACCATGCACTCAAATATATGTTGAGTGAGTGAATGGATGACTAAGCAAATGGTTTAAACTTCTCTACATCTTGGTTTCTGTAGTTCTAAAAGAGAGAAAACTGGACCTCTCCCAAAAGGCTGGGGCTGTGATAATTAAATGCATGCAAAGCACTTAGTACAATGCCTAACACAGAACAAGCCCACAATAAATATTAGTTATTGTCATCGTACCAAGCAAACAGCCTACATATATATCCACACTGCTGAAATATGGATTATAAAACATAAGTTACTATCAACTTAGATGACCATCCATTAAGGAGAAAAAGGCAATAAACAACATTTAAACTTCATGAGTTTTTGGTCTAGTGTTGTGTCTAGAGTTCAAAGAAGAACAAGGGACTACTGAAACAGTCAAAACAGTTGAGGGGAAGTTTAGAGAGAAACAGAAGGAAAGAAAAGAATGGATCATGAGGCTCTGATGGTTAATAAGCAATCAATAAACAAGAGATGGTTATTGTATAAATAGCACTCACTCCTCAGTGGAAATTGTCAGGCACTACTAAGTTGAGGGTCTGTCCTTGGCCCAGAGAAGGTCAATCAAGTTGCTTTCATAGGT
>NW_006368474.1:0-855 GCF_000327345.1 Myotis davidii
CTCCCACCTGGCAACCATCAATTTGTTCTCTGTTATCTATAAGTTTGTTTATGTTTTGCTTTTGCATTAGTTCTGTTTTTATAGATTCCACAGATAAGTGCTATCATACAGTATTTGTCTTTCTCTGACTTTTTTCACTTTTTATGATAGCCTCTAGGTCCATTCATGTTGTTACAAAAGCAAAACTTCATTCTTTGTTATGGCTCAGTAATATGTCATTGTGTGTACATGTGGTCTCTGTGTGTGTGTGTGTGTATGTACACACATATTCTTTTTTCATTCATCTATCAATGGACACTGCGGTTACTTCCATATCTTGCTATTGGAAATAATGCTGCATTGAACATAGGGTTATTACACAATTCTTACTCGAGGTTTTTACAGTAGAAAGAGTCAATACGAATGGTAACATATATTATTTTAATAAAAAAAACTCTCTTTTATTGAGAATGCATTAACTTATCAGATTGGAGATTTTCAAACAATAACATGAATCAGACACTGTTAAAAAAAATTCATATCTCTAAATATGGCCTTATCTGGGTTTAAGCCCAGAAACATATACTTTTAGAAACATATACAGGTGATTCTTATGTAGGCAGTTGGGGGGCCACTTTGAAAATAATGCATTTTATGTATTCCCTGTGCTACGTTGACATCCCTGAGTGGGATAGGTCTACCAGCTTCTTCTACATAGCACCATTAAAGCTGTTACCGCTCCCAAAATGTTGTGTCTTGCTAACACATATTGGCCAGAAGATGTCACAAGTTGTACTAGAGAAGCAAATAAAACAGTAATTGACCATGGGAACTGAAAATAATTCATTTGAGAATTAAAAGACTTACCGTATTTGC
>NW_006368475.1:0-855 GCF_000327345.1 Myotis davidii
GAAGTGTGGGATCCAGGCATAATTTTGTGAACTGGGAGTCAAGCCTATGACTCCTCCACCTGACATGGACTGTAGGCTAGCCCATTAATGGAGGCCAGGTTGCAGGTGGGCACTGGTATATTACCACTCTGAGTTTAGGATTGCATTACCCACAAAGAAAGAAAATGCAGTTGGTCCTTTTGTAATGCAGCCTTCTACAATGGGACAACATCCATGAGTTCCTCGGCCGCAGTAAGGAGAAGCTTGGTTCCTGGCACAGGTCTCCGTCCCAAACAAGACTAATCCATTTGGGTCCATGTTCTGCCTCAGTTATCAGCAGGTGATCATAAAGAACAATATTATTTTGGTGACCTTACATGGACCCAAGGCCTGGTGCCAACCTGGGAACAATATACCTCCTCCCTAGGGCCACTCATCAACTATGTCCCTGACCGTGTCATATTCTGCTCAACTGACCTTGGCAATACCACACCATGGATGTTCTTGATCACCATGGCAGCTTTGAGAGGGGGCACTCTGAGGTAAGAGGTAGCTGCGAACTCTGACATCAGATGAGGAGCCTGGAAATCCCTCAGCTCATTCTCACTCAGCCTGCCTGGGACAGTGGTGGCAGTCGAGACAAGGACTACAAAGAGTTCTCGAGAAGCAACTCCTCCAGCCCAGATAACTGGACCTTGACTAGTTCCTAAGGAGACAGGGTCCCGATTACCAGACACCAACTCCTGTCCCATATAAAAAGGGACAACTTGGGGCTGTTTTGTGGCTGAGAACAGGATGAGGAATCCTGGCACATGGCCATAAATGCAAGTAAGCATCCTGCCCACAGGACTTAGGACCTGGTGTGGACTAGTCTGT
>NW_006368476.1:0-855 GCF_000327345.1 Myotis davidii
TCTCTCTCTCTCTCTCTCTCTCTCTGCCTCCCCTCCCCCCACCTCGCCCCTCTTCTCTCTCTAAAATCAATTAAAAAACAATAGCATATCCTTGGTGAGGATTTTTTAAAAAAGAAAAGAAATATAGAACAAAGATTTTTGAAGTCAGATAGACCCAACTTCAAATCCTGACTTGAATTTTATGAGCTGTGTACCCATGAACAACGTATTTAATCTCTTTGATTTTCAGTTTCTTCATCTGTAAAACTGATAATAAGACAAGCTTCATAGAGCTGATGGGATCATTTGATATGCATGGAGTATATATAGCATAGTGCTTGACCACAATGGTCTCTGAATATTAGTTTCTATCCCTACATCAATAGCTCCCTTACCAGGTCATTTTTACTTATCTGAGTTTTGGCCAGCATTATGGCCATTAACTCAGGCATCTTGCATCTAAAGTGGTACTCACTATTCTGGTATGTGATTTTAACAGAAGAGAAAAGAAGATTCTTAATTTTGTAAATCATTGGCTAAGATTATTGACTTGGCAGACTTATATGTAGAAGATATTTCCCCAAAATTATTCCTACGATCATTATACATAACTTCCTTCCCTTCTTTAATTTAACATGACAAAAATATAGAGTGTGAAATAAATAATACAGGTGGTTTTCATTTATGAAAAATCGTTGCTAAGAATTGAAAAATAGGGTTTTGACCATTGAAATCACTGCTTTCAAGGAGAATATGGTTGTAGCATACTGCAAAAGAATGATAATGATGATGACAACATCACTGTATGCTAGTTTAGTCACATCAATTCTATGAGGCATAGGTACTATTATCCTCATTTTGCAGATAATGACCAAA
>NW_006368477.1:0-855 GCF_000327345.1 Myotis davidii
CCTCTCATATGACCTCCTTGCTCTTTCTCAAATATTTCTAGCAGACTTTGTGTTGGAGCTTTTGCTTTAACTATTCCTTAGGCCTTGAGGTCTCCTCCCCAGATATGAATATGATTGGCTCATTCAGATCCTTTCAGCATTCTCTTTAAATTTTATGTCTCCTTGACCACCTGCCTGACATAACGCACATTCCTATCCACATTCACCCCAACTCCTCTCTACCTTCCCCATCCTACTTGGTTTTTCTTTATAACAAATGCATTTCAATGGTCCATAACCCTTACTTGCATCAGAATCCGCTGAGCTGCACATTAAAATGACAGTATTATCTGGGGTCAACGCAGACATGCCAAATTAATTGATTTAGGAAGGTGATTGAATAGATTTAAATTTTAAAAAAAGTCACCAGTAACTCCAATGCATAGCCAGGAACGTACCTTATGTTTATTGTATATCACAGAACATTGTATATTTATTGTGTAAATAGTCTATCTCCTCAACCAGTTATAAATTTTAGGTATACAAGATCGTTGTTTTCCTCAGAGTTTGTTTCATTATTTTCTTCTTGATGAACATTTAAGTGTACCTTTATGCATTTTTCTGGATATGTTCTTAGGATAGTTTTCTGTAAGTTTATTTTCTCTGCAAATGTCTGAGCATATTTAATTGTGTGTGTGTGTGTTATTTGTCACCTATTATCTCCCAAGAACAATTGCTTCTATTTTCATTCCTTAGGATTTGTTCAGCTACCCATACCCTTATTGTTAATCACCCACCAAACCCCTGTGATTCCACTTATTCATGGACTAGAAGCCCGTTGCCCGAAGATTCCCACAATAGGCCTTCCTTCCCCTG
>NW_006368478.1:0-855 GCF_000327345.1 Myotis davidii
TGTCCATAGGTTTTGATTTCTTAACCGTGTGGCATTTAGAGGCTTAGGTTTTGGTTTGCTTACATAAGCTACCAAAGTATTAAAGCCACTTCAGTCTTGTTTGATTAATTTAACATATAATATATATCTTATACTTATTATGCAAATACCACTCTTCTGAATGCTAAATCATATTTGAAGAGTAAGATTGTGTAGAAAACATTTTCAATCTGGAAAGATGTAATATATATGCAAATAAAAGCATTAAAAAGTACAACTATATTGTGGTAAATACAAAAAAAGTAAAGAGATGCAAATATTTGGGTGCTTTGAGGAACAAGTAATTATTTCTAAAGGAAAGACAAAAGGTAAGTCTTGTAATTGAAATGGCATTTGAACATGCTCTTGAAATTTGTAAAAGACAGCAATGATCAAACAAAGAACTGGAAATATTCCAAAAGAGTTCAGTTATGGGAATGGAAATGCTTATTATGAGTCCAGGAGGTAATGAGCTCTAAGTGTGACAGAAGCAGACTATGTGAGAAGGGAAATAGTGTGCAAAGAAGTTAGCAAATGTCAGTCTTGACTTGTGCAATGAGTGAATTGAATGGAGTTTGGGTATTGATGAAATTTATTAAAATGAATGATTGGATTATAAGTTTTCAAAGACCAAATCATATGAATGAATCCAACTGTTTCCGCTGACTTTGTATAACTCCCATATTATTTACTTAAAGAACTTTTAATATACTTTGCCAAGGAAAACAATGAAATCCAAAACGCTCCTTCAGAAAACTAAATCTAAGACCAAGATGACCCCTCAGAGCATAACTATTGTAAAAAGACCTGTTCTGTCCAATTAATATATATATATAT
>NW_006368479.1:0-855 GCF_000327345.1 Myotis davidii
CTCAACAGAACAGCCTCAAAATACATGGAACAAAATGGAAAGTGCTAAAAGGAGAAATGAACAACTTCAAAGTTATGGTTGTGGACATCAGTAATTGATGTAATTGATATAGCAAACAGACAGGAAGCCAGTAACGATATAAAAGATATACACATGATAATGAACTTGACATCAGTTGAACATGACATTTATTGAACACTCTGCCCATCAATAGCACATAGAACAACTATCCAAACAGACAATGTAAATTGGAAAGGATTGAAATAATACAAGGTCTGTTCTCTGATTAGAATGAAATTCAATAAGAAATTAATAACAGGAAAATATTTGGAATAATCCCCAAATAGTAGGAAACTAAATACCACACATAATTCACAGGTCAAAAAGATATCACAAGGGAAGTTAGAAAATATTTTGAGCAAAATGAAAATGAAACACAGCAAATCAAAATCTTTTGCATACAGCTAACGCAGTGCTCAGAGGAACATGTATACCTTTCAGAGCTTATATGAGAAAAGAAGGAAGGTTCAAAGCCAAAGGTATCCATTTCCATTTTAAGAAGCTAGAAAAAAGAACATACAAAACACAAAGTAAATAGAAAAAATACTAAGAATGAGGGAAGAAACCAATGAAATAAGAAATGGCCAAACAATAGAGAACAACTAATTAAGCCCAAAACTATATTTTTCCTTTCAAAGTATAGGTAAAATTGATAGACATTTAGCTAGATTGATCAAGAAAATAAAGACACAAATTACCATATCTGGAGTAAAAGAGAGAATGTTATTGTAGAGTCTACAGGTGTCAAAAGCATAAAATTAAATACAGGGTGGGACAAAAGTGGGTTTACAGTTG
>NW_006368480.1:0-855 GCF_000327345.1 Myotis davidii
AATTATTTATTTTAATTTGATATTCTACCAATTACTAATTCTCTAAATGCTATGGGCAGCACTTTTCAGTTGCTTGCCAAAGATTCTAACTGATATAAGATTATAATTTAATTGTTAATCCACATTTTACTTACGATTGTGTGGGCCACAGATGTACCTAACAGAGTTTTCTTTCCATGTATGTGTCTATCTGTGTCTGTCTTTGGATTCAGTTTTTGTTCTAATTTGTCTTACCCTACTGCTATTTATGGAAAGAAGAATATGTAAAATTGTTGTAGGGTCTATGTTGAAACTAATTCTTACACTGGACAGAAAGAAGAGATACAATTTATTTTCTATGCATCATCTTGCCTCACAACTCATTTAGGCTGTCTATTGGCTTCTCTCCTGTAGGTGTGTACACTGCTAAGTGCTTAACATAGTACTATCTTGAATGGTCACTAATGCTCAATCACTTTGAGAGTTCTGATGAATTATTCAGGGATTTAAGTCAAGCCTAGGGACAACAAGGAGTTCTCTAAGGAGGAGGGAGAGTTGACTGTGTTAGGTGCTTTGACACCTGGAAGGCGATATTATAGTTATTGGTGTTGGACCAGTAGTATTACATGAAAATAGCTGGGTTCTACCTGGACTGTCCAAATATGGTGTGTTGAAATGAGGAGATTCTATTCAGAAAAAAAGTGAGATGTGTGATGCACTGAGTAGTAATTTTAAATAGCTTGAAAAAAAAAACTGATCTTTTTTTAAAAAAAAGTTAATATATCATTAACTGAGAGAGTTCCCAGTTGCAAACACAATGCTAGAACTTAAGTGAAAGGGATATAGAAATGAATATTATTAAAATACTTTTTTTTT
>NW_006368481.1:0-855 GCF_000327345.1 Myotis davidii
ATTTTATTATACTCTGTTAATCTATAATATATTAGACTCATGCTTTATCTAAAATGTTTTGAGTTTGTATAATATATCTTGACAAATTTTACTATCCTGTTATGTAATAAATGTGTATTTTTGTACTTGCAGAAACTGCTGCTAACTTTTAAAGTTGTTTGATTTTCAAGGCACTGATAATGGATATGTATGAAGTCCATGCTGTCTATTAAATAAAATACCATTCTCCAATGTTAACAATCTCCCCAGAGCAATGTTCCCTTTGTAGAATTGTTCTAGTTAATGAGCCCAATTTCTACTTACCATTGGAAATTTCATAAAATGCTATTAATGTAGAATTGAACTTTGAGCTTTTAGTCATAGGCCATGATTAGTCTTTCTAGAGCGGGAAAATAAAGCTTTTCTATTTTTCTAATCTTACCATTGACCAAACAAGTCATGCTTTAAGCGCAGTCTTCATTTGTTTAAGCATTATGTTTTCCTTGTGCTCCTGGAATGTCCTTATTCTCATATCAAAAGAACCATCAACTCAGTTTAATTGATGGTATGATATTTTCTTACCTGAATTTAAATCATAATTGACCAGATTGACCAAGTTGCTCCCAGACACTCAGGACCTGAGTACTGCTGAGGTCATATAAACATTATTACTGGTTCCTCAGGACTGCTGCATCTTGACTTGTCAGAGTTCATTGGGGTTCACTCTGTGAAAGTTTAACCACCATTTCAAAGAGATGCAAGAAAAATGTAATTAGTACAGAAAAATGATTTGTATAACAGCACTGAAGACCACACCCCACTGTCAGAAATGCCACTGATGAGGTGCAGGCAGTGTGCACATACACTGATGTTAAT
>NW_006368482.1:0-855 GCF_000327345.1 Myotis davidii
TCCTGCTCCCCCAGCACCTGGCCCCAGTGTTCTCTGTCCCCATCCTCATCCAGTCCCTGACCTTCCAGCCATGGCGATCACTGCTGATCAGCTCTGTTCCACCAAAATGCAGTAGGAGGAAAGCAAGAAGTTTCATGGATTACAAACATAGTGTAGTTGAGAGGTTTGTTTGTTTGTCTTTAATCTTCTACATGCCGAGTGAAAATTATTTTGCTGGGATGTATAATAAGATGGACATCTTCCTGGATTGAGTTTCACACAGCAATGAAAGTTAGTGTGGCAGAGAAGAGGCAGTACTGTTTGCACCACAGCCAATAGTTCCCCTGTTCTGTTTCGGTTTTCCAAGAATCATTTCTTCACTATAATCTGTTTTAGTAAGTGCGGTTGTATCAACATTTTAAAACCCAGATACATACATACAACTTATGCAGAAAAGAACCTAAGGAGTGTGGTCCCACAGGGGTAAACAATGACACAGCTTCTTAGGGAAGTTTTCTGCTAGTTATCACAAGCTTTGCATGAAGAGCATGTGAAGGGAGTGAGAACCCTATGAGCCATCATTTGTGTAGCAAACTTACATCAGCACCCCAACAGGAACTTCATGCAAGTCCCCAACGTTTTCAG
Source organism: Myotis davidii (assembly GCF_000327345.1). Taxonomy (NCBI): domain Eukaryota; kingdom Metazoa; phylum Chordata; class Mammalia; order Chiroptera; family Vespertilionidae; genus Myotis; species Myotis davidii. Next base: position 625 of record NW_006368482.1, read on the forward strand.
AGCAATTGGCTAGGATGGCTGTCTCTTCTCTGACTAACGGAAGGTGCACTGCGCGATTGATTTGCTTGTGTTCCACGGAAGAGAAGCAAGAACAAGAGTCTTAAAGCTCCCAAGCAAGGCACAGGAAATTCATGGCGAGATGGGAAAACGGATGGTATTTGCCTAGAGCTGGGGATGATGTTGTGACCTATTGGAGGTAGAAACATCTAATTCTGAATGATGCGTCACTCA
>NW_006368483.1:0-855 GCF_000327345.1 Myotis davidii
AAGGGTTATTATTGCCCCACCATTTGACAAATGAGGAAACTGAGGCCCAGACAGGGTGTATAACTTGTCAGGGGTCACAAGAGCTGGGACCGGAGAAGCCTGGATTTCAACCCTTTTGGGTCACCAGCCCATCCCCGTTCTCCATGCAGGGAAGGGGCATTATCGTGGTCCTGTGTAATGGCATCCGGTCAGAGTGACCACGAATCCCAGTGTGCCCGGGCAGTCCCTAAGCCCTGGAATAATTACTAATGGTGGCCCCATTCATGCTCAGTGAATTCTGGGATATAAGTCATGTAGTCTTCTCATGTGGAGCCTCCCTCCTAGTGTGACTAAAGCCTCAGGGAAGAGTGTACAGGAAGATAAGGGCTCAGGAACAGGTAAGAAAGCCCTGGAATTGGGTAACTTGTGTTTGAGTCTTGGTTTTGGGACCATTTTGTTCTGTGACCCTGGGGAAATAAGGGCTCACATGACCAGCCAGCCCTCACCCCCCGGGCTACCTAACATTTGCTCTGTCTTCACCTTCGCTACTCTTCTCCCTACTTACTGGCTTCCTTAAGGATCCCCAAACATCAGGCAACATCTGGCTCAGGGTCTTTGCTCTTATCCACATAAATCACCTGCTTTCCTCCTAGAATTCTTTGCTTAAATGTCAGCTTCTCAGAGAAGCCTTCCTGACCACTTTGTTTAAAATTACAAATTACTCCTTCCCCCAAACACATCTCCTTCCCTTCCTTTGTTGTTCTTCATAAATCCAAACACAATCTGACATATTATATATGTTACTACTTATCCTGTTTACACTCTCTCTGCCCCACTAGAATCCAAACTCTAGAGCAGTGGTTCTCAACCTTCTGG
>NW_006368484.1:0-855 GCF_000327345.1 Myotis davidii
TTTTTAATTTTCCATCGTTATATGTGTGTTTTGTCAAATTCAGAACTTTGCTGCTGGGTTGAATTTTTACATTTTTATATCTAAAAAGCAACATTTGCATATGTTTTCTCCTAAAATTTTCTTTAGCAACATGTTCTCTTGGTGCAGATTAGCAACTACATTGATCCATAAGTCCTGTTAAACTGGTGAAGCATCTGTTGAAACCAGAACAGCCGTCCTATGCACATCGCCTATACTGGGCAGCCATGTGACCACCGAGGGTAGCCAACCGAGAGCTGTGCTACCAAATATGATCATAGTTTGCCTTTACTTCCTTCCATTGTCATGCTTGTCTCAACATTTTCTCATGACAAATGAATGCCTTTTTGGTCTAGAATTAAGAGATCTCCTGGCATTTAAATAAATAATAGCATGAGCCCCTGACGTTTGCAAGGAATACGTTTTAGAAAGTTGTGGTTCTCAAACACAATTTCCCCCAGAAGATACAATAAGGCAGCACTAAAATACTTAAACAATTACTTCAAATCTCCAATAATTTAATAAATACAACACCAAAGTTATGCTCGAATCGTTTGAACTTCTTTATGGAGGTTTTTATTGTTATGCATTCTTGAGTCAAACTTGTTTAGCATTTACAAAAGTCCTCATGTACAAGAAGACAAGTAGAAACAATGAGGCCAACTTGAGATCCAGATACTGGGCAGGCAGCTGGGCTCACTCGCTGGTGAAGAGACTCACTCCCACATATCAGCCTCACAGGACCTTGGTGCAAATTTGGAACCTTAGAAAAATCACAGCCTACCATGGGAATCAGAGTCACTTACAAATGGTTAAACCATGAAGGTTAAATTAGTG
>NW_006368485.1:0-855 GCF_000327345.1 Myotis davidii
TTGTAATCTATACATTTCAGCTTGGTAAGCTTTAAAATTTGACAATTTATTTATTTTATTCACTGGACTATTTACTGTAGAAGCATGGATTCAGGTTTTTTAGTTGTTAATGTTCTTATGACTAGTTTTCAATAATTATGAATAATAGGGCACATAGGATATGCCGCTAGCTTTGAAATCACACAGTCTGGTCGCAAATCCTGGCTCTTGCACTTTCTAGTTATGTAACTATCTTTCCAGCCTCTCTAAGCTCAGGTTACCATCTTGAAAGAGGGGCAATAGTAACTACTTTGCTAGCCTTTACTTAGCGTATATAAACTACCAAGTTAGTACTCTGCCACTATCTGCTTGATAAATGTTAGTTCTTTTTTTGTTTTATCATACTTAAAATAATCCAGAAGTATTTACTAATTTGGGAAATGTTTGCTTTTGGACTGAAATACCTTTGGGTTCATTATATTAGTATATTTTTTCCCCTACTGAAATTATCTCAGCTACTCTAGGTGCTGAGATATCAAAGATAAGTATATACCACTTCTTCATCCTGAAAACCCACTAAAATGACCAAATAACATGGTATACACTAAAAGCTGATGAAATGGAACCAATGGGATAAGTGGGAAGTAAATGAACAGATCATGGATAGATGAAACCTGAGCCATAAAGTGGGAAATGTAGAAACCGGCTAATTTGCACCACCCAACCCTAAGATGACTTAGAAATTTATGGGAACAGGTATTATCATTATTGACAATGGTGTAAAGGTAGAGTAGATACAATAAGGATTTGTTAGACATCTGTTGAAGTAGTAATTAGACAAAGCCTTGCAGATGGGCAATAGCTCCCTAGCGAGCG
>NW_006368486.1:0-856 GCF_000327345.1 Myotis davidii
TTGTTTCATAAACTGAGTCTACTGTCTACAATTAATCTCACCATAAAATTATATGCAGACTATCTAAAACTACATACCCTGAATAACACTGAGGATATTTCCCTATGTTATCTATGTTCACTTCATAGGTAAGAAGACTTCGGGGAAATTTATTGGCAGCTTTTCTATGAAAAACTCCTCTGGGTTGACTTATTCTGGGCAATAAAATAAATTAAGATACTAATTAGCTGTGCAAAGCTCAGGTGGTGATGTGACCATACAAAGGACAACACACTACAGCCTTTTGAAGTGTGTTTATTTTTTTGAATGCCATAAAAACAATAAGCATTTATCTTTATTTAATTACAGCTCCAAGATTAGTTATATCAGCTCTTTAAATAAAAATGTAAATGAAGTTGAATTAGTTTCTTTATCTTTAAGACTAAACCCATGACTTCTACTATGTATATCTTTACCTTTGTCCAGTGAGCCATCAGCCTGCCAGCCAGTGGTGAGGAGGTTAAAAGCAAAGGGTATTTCTTGGAAATATCTGTCTACCATTAATGCAAGAGTGACTTTGTTTTTGCCAATAAATAAAATCAATTCTCTACCTTGTCTGCCACTGGTATGGATGTAGTCTCTGCATCCATTTAGTCCATCAACTGCTTATCTCACAGGAGTGCTGGACTAAATGCTTTTGTTCAAGAGAAAATAAGAAATAAAACCACAGCCTGTAAAGTCTGAATTTTTAAAATCCTGAAACTAGCTTTAAGTGAAGCTGATAAGACTACTCATTTTGAGCTATCGCATTGATTTGATTATTGACACTTAGGATGTTTTGAAAGTCTAGCTACTCCTTCAGATAGGGTGAATGAAA
>NW_006368487.1:0-856 GCF_000327345.1 Myotis davidii
CCCCCGTGCCACTCAAGTCACCCTAACTTCCTCTTCTGCTCTTCCCTCTTTCCTCTATGGAGACGTCTCTACTGAACCTCCAGGAAGATGCCTGCAAGTCGCTCCTTGCCTGCCGATGTCTATGAGGACTCTGCACTCGGGTGCATCCACATTCCTCATTCTCCGTTCGCCGTGGCACAGACCAGGGGGCTGCTGCTCCCGGTTCCAGGGGTGGCCCAGTCGCTAACTTCCTGGGAGGCATGACCCTCTCTTGCTCCTCTACGAAAAGAGAGCCTTGAAGTTAATGGACAGCCCTCCAAGGTCCCTCTGGCTCTGGCCTTCTGGCCTGGCACCCTTCCTCTTTCCTGGCCTTTCCCCTCTCTCCCCACCCGGGCCCTGTAGAACGAAGCAGTGAGTGACAGGGGAGCTTGTTCTGAAAAGCTGCTGTGGCCGTGGCATCGCTGCTGCTCAGGGCCCAGGAGGCTGAGCAGAGGGGTGAGTCTTTTTCCCGCACAGGAGGCTTGCACATTCCCCGTTTCCGGACATGTTTTCCATCTGACATTTCCAGTAACGGTCCCCACGTGGGCGCTTCTTCAAGGCAGGTCTGTTTGGCACCTTTTGGGAGGAGCATCTTCCGTGACAAATGGTCTCAGTTCAGGCAGATGGCGATGTGCTGATTCCCTGGTTGCCTGGCTGTATGAACACACTTATTGTCCCCAAATGTAAAAATAATGAACTTACCACTGTGCCTGGAACGTCGACAATGTGAACCAGATTTGATTTATTGGAGCCTCGGAGACCATCCTTAATGTGTAGCAGAACATTGCCTTTTATTTCCATCCAAAGTGAATTTCAATTGACTCACCCCCACACCCCC
>NW_006368488.1:0-855 GCF_000327345.1 Myotis davidii
AAGATGTCATCAAGAAGATGAGGAGTTTTCAGATATGTTTTTTAATTTAATAAACCACATATTCTACTCTATAGGATAGTTATTAGATCAACCTTATCCCTGTCTCAGATATGAAGAAGTTAGAAAGGCAAAACATGGGAAACACCGGGAGTTGTTCCTCAGATACCTCCACGTATACAACATAAGGAAGCCTGACCCCTCCTGTGTGGAGCTTGAAGTCTTTAAAGGTACAGCCATAGGATGTCTGAAGAAGCAGGAGAAACATTTCAGCAGAGACTACTGCCTGAGAGAGAAAGGATGAGAGGGATACTCTCATTATCACAGAGATGCTGATGTTAACTTGGTGCCTTTTAAAAGTTTCTCCTCTTCCTCTCGCTCTTCTTCCAGGGTTTCTCAAGGATAATATACTGTGCTGACCTGCTGGTGTGCCTCAAACCTTTCCAGCTCCATCCAGATGTCAAGAGTCCTCCCTCTTAGATCTGCTATGAAATTAAGACACTTTTTGGCAGGCAAAGGTTTGTGACTGTAACTACTCATGTAAACTCCCAGCTCCTTTCTACAGCTGCCTTGGAAGGCAAACATGGGAAATTTGCAAATTTATCAGAACATGATGATTGGCTCATAGATGAGATTCTTTCTTGGGGGAAAGGAGAAGGGCGGTTGGTCGTTTTTTTAAAAGTGATACTTTCGATCTTTTAATCATTTGTTTTGATTCATCTTATGAGAAAGTTTGGAAGCCATATGAAGATGTTCTATAATATTGAATGTAAAAAATAAAAATAAAAAGTGGTGTTCTGAATCTGAACTTGGATCTTGCTTTTCTTTTCTTTTTCTTTTTTTTAAATCCTCACCTGA
>NW_006368489.1:0-856 GCF_000327345.1 Myotis davidii
AGAGCCAGGCCCAGCTGTGGCATATTGTCTACACCTGTGGGACAAGCTGGGCAACAGTATATCTTAATAGCCAATAGGGTCAAGGGTCTAAGCTGCCCACTATAAAATTTAAAATGGAGCCAACGCAAACAGAGACCATCTGTTGCCCACAGCCAAGAAAGCATGGCTGAGAAGTGGGGTGGGATGGGGCAAGTGAAGCTACCACCCCACTGAACCTCCTGGGGGCCTGGACATATGCCGGGATACTTCGTGCCTGCATGGAAGGAAGGAATTGTTTACACCCATCACTTTGCTTCTTCAGCCCTGAACTTGATTCTTTCATCTGAGAACAGGAGCTGGACTACTCAGCGCTGGCAGTCTGAAATTCCTTTTCTTGAAAAGAGAAACTCAGGCTCCTGATTCAATGGTGGTGCTGAAATAGGATCTTAGACCCATTTCTACACAGGCTTTCCAACCTGGATGTTTCCACCTTTCTAGGTATAAATACCAGAGTTTCCGAAAAGTTCATGGGTCGTCTAAGTTTTTTGTCCAAAGTAAGAGTACAGAGGAGAAATGAGATTGACCTGAGTTATCCATAACTATCAAAATGACTTAAATTTTTTAATATTAACAAAGTCATACGTTTTCATGGGGATTTTAATAGAATTATCTGCATATTTACTAGGATTTTGCCACTTAAAAACTGGTTTCTCTTCTTGCACCTATGCCTGTTGCAACATGGTATTGACCAAAATTATAGAAATTCTGGCTTGAACCATCTGCATGCAGGTCTGAGGGTGGCGCACCTATAAGAGTGTTCAACACATGCCCACCCAGCGTGGCACAGTGGTTGAGCTTCAATCTATGAACCAGGAGG
>NW_006368490.1:0-856 GCF_000327345.1 Myotis davidii
TTTGTCTATGATACTTTTTGTCTCAGCTTGGTCTATTGAACTATCCCTGCTCTATGAAAGTTTCTGTATAACAGACATTAAACTAATAATGAATATTAATTAGGCAATTTTGTGATTTGAGTCTAAACTAGTAATTTCAGTTTGTCTTTTTTCCTTATCCAACTTTTTTATCTAACTTTTGCTAATTACATTAGTTTATTAGTAAAGACCATTTTTTTGATTCATTGGGCATAGGATCATTTTGTCATGAATTCACAGAGGAAAGCTTTCCAATTTTTCCTTGGAAACAGAGAGAGTTTTCTTTCTTCCAAAAGCAGAGCAGAATGTGAGTCTGCTGTGTTTTCTTCTGTATATACCGTATAACTGAAAACGCACGAGTCCATGGGTGTTTGCCTAGAGCCAGAAGCCTCTTCGGGCATACCTGGCTTAGACAGAGGTTTAGGGAAGATTGTAACCTTATGTTCCTAATTTTTAATATTATTTTCTTCGTCATGTTCTTCAGCAAGAGAGCACAGTATTTTGCAGGGAAGAGGGAAAGACGGTGGTGCATGCCTAGCGATACGAGTCATTAGGCACAGTATTCAGCTTCAGTCACTATGGGATGTTTGTGGAGCCTGAAGAAGGCCAGGCTATCTCTCCAGGGAACACATATTCCATGAGGTGGCCAGAGTGTCAACTGCAATTGTTATAAGAAAATGGTGGTGTCACTAACTAGTGATTACAACATAGGATCTTGAATCTGCTTTTATTTCTTAGAATAAAACTGACGATCTTTATTCTGAGAGGGAATATGTTTGAGTGCTTTCAGTGTCATTTTGTTTCAATAGTTAACACATTGTTTGTGGGTAGTTTTTAT
>NW_006368491.1:0-856 GCF_000327345.1 Myotis davidii
CCCATTTACTGTTGCTCCTCTCACTCTATGAACATCCTATTGAGATCACTAAAGTACTGGGACTTTGAGAGAACCCAGAGAAAGCCCAGTGGAAGAGGTGGCCTTCCTAACTAGCTGTCTTTTTGAGTCTCAGCTCCACCACAGTTCAGCTGAGTGACACGGTCAAGTTAGTTCATCTCTTTGAACCTCAGTCCCATCACCTGTGAGGTGGCGATAACGACATGTGAGGACTGAAGGAAACAATTTATAGAGAGCATGAGGCTAGCCTTCAATTACCCTGAGGTCCCTCCCCTATAATTTCTAAGATTGGATGCAATTATATTTCTTCTTGCTTTTTCATCTACGTTAGATGAATGCTTAAAACGTTTCACAGAGTGAAAGCGAGGGTCTTGTTACCAATCCCAATTAGGTATTACAAAAGCCCCATAAATCTCGGTGAACATGTTGTAGGAAACTGAAAGCTGAAATTGTACGGCCTTGACTTTAGAGAACACAGCCACGTTCTCCTAAAGACCTCACGTAATTCTTCCCGTCTGCTGGGCAGGCTGTGTCTATCCATGACTGGCCCGGCATCGATTTCCTAACTCTGAACGCAGTGCATGGCTGCCATTTCTCCAGCCAGGACGAAAGGAGGAGGTGAGAGGGTGTTGAAAAAGATGGCCACTGGCTTAGGATTCGGGAGCACGTTAATCCAAATGAGTGACCTATACGGAAATTGGGCGTCTCTGACTTTTGGGAGTGGAATTGATTACTGACCTCTATACCGCTCTCTTATTGCTTAATTAAATAAACCACAGTCCCTGAGTGCATGCTGGTATACGCACTAACAAGCTAAATAGGGACTGGGTGGCGTGGC
>NW_006368492.1:0-856 GCF_000327345.1 Myotis davidii
CTAACTGAACAAGAACTGCAAGGAAGGGCTCGTACCCGTACACTTCCTTCCTTCAATAGGTAACTGTCTTACATTACTACGCCGAATGTTAGTCAAGTCACCTTTATTTCTCCTTTATTATGAGGAGAAATGGAACACCAGCATTGAGATTAGTTTAATTTTGACACAGAATTCGGCCATTATCAAAGCAGAACCTGTAACTCTTTCCTGGGATGCCTGCCTGCGGGTTTACTTCCCCGGGGTAATGTTCCTCTGTCCTAATGGGAAAGCAACAGTTGCTATAAAGTATTAAACAGGAACTGTGAAATAGTCTCTTAAATAACTGCCTTTCCAATTTTTTTCCTACAGATTTCTTGAGGGCAGAGATTCTCAACATTCTACAAACAAAACGTTACTTTGGGATATTTTTCAGACCCGTGAGCTCACTACCTGACTGGCTGAGATGGTTGAGCATCAAATGTAAAAGGCCTATGTCTGTGTTCCATTTTAGGTTCCTAGCTTTTTGGAGGAAGAAACAACTTTCCCGTTAGAACAGGTCTACTGGCATTAATTTTTATAGGTGCCTGCAAGTAAATATTTGACTACATTTTGAAACGAATGGGGCAATATCTAAATGTGTTAACGCATTCATTTCTTTAAATGACAATTGCAGACACCTCATTTTAAGACTAACATTTTTCAAATGTGCTATTGCTTTTGCAATCACACCTATGTAGGAATCTGAAACTTGGTGAAGATAAATGAATCACAGCTACTATTGCTTCCAGAACTACAAGGTGGTGCTTTCTACTACTAAATGATATACTAAACTAACATTAATTTCCCAAAGAAATGTTTCGACATTTGGCAACTGGAG
>NW_006368493.1:0-856 GCF_000327345.1 Myotis davidii
AATAATAAAAAAAATAAAGCACATATGTACATATTTCCAAATGACAGAACTATATTTTTAAATAAATAAATGGGAGATGGTGACACAACTATGAAACGATGTACATCGACTCCCACGTAACCCAAGGACTGCCTGTACTAGAGTTGGGAAAACAACACAATCAAAAGTGTAAGCTTTTTAGGTTTAAGGGCTGTATCTTTTCTCTGAATACTCAGCATCAAATACAATGATTGGTACATGGGAGGTACTCAGTACATGTGGAATTGAATGAATTAACTCCAGACTCATAGGCTAGGAGTAGGAAGTTTCAGATTCCCATTACACTGTATATTTGATGAACACCTATTATAATACAGATGCATGGTCAGTGCTGGATCAATAAGGGATCGGATTCCTGCCTGTATGGAGTTCATTATCTCATACACCTCTTAAGTCCTCAAAACTAGAGGATTGAGTATCATATCATAGGTATCATAACAGATAATACATGTCCTAAGCATCCTTTCAGAGCTGATGGTCATTGATGATTCCCAGCCACACCACAGATCTCCAGACCAGATGAAGTCCATGGGTTGGTTTTAGATAAGAATGTGTGCCTGGGTCTCAGACTCTTAGATGATGATGCTCCTTAGGGCTTCAAAAGTGATGATGGTCTGGATCCTTCACAAAGAACCTTAGTATATAGTAGATGAAGGGTATATAACAACAATCACAATAATATTATTTATTGGTTGTTTATCAAATGCTATATAATTAATAGTTGTCTAATTTAATTCTTAATCTTATAAGGACATTTTATCCCCATTTTAGAGATAGGAAACCAGGCGTAGATAGGTTAAAGAGTTTACCCAAGCGA
>NW_006368494.1:0-856 GCF_000327345.1 Myotis davidii
TCAATTCTTTATTTATTGTAATTTTTTGTTTGGTCAGTATATATGAAACATTGTGAAAGGACTCTCTCAAAATAGAAAAGGAAGGACAAAATATTTTACGTTCTCTTTTCTTTTCTATTTTTTTAAATTTCCTTGTACCCTGTGAAACTTAGACGCTTAGGAAAGAAATAATGCATTATTTCCTCTGACCTCTTATTAGCATTATTGATAAAAGAAAAACAAGTGAATACATTATCTTTCTTCACTTAGAAAAAAGAGTAATAACATGAGATTTAAAGCAAAAGCAAGGATAAAAACAGCTATTTTTCTACTTTGGCCCAATGATTGACCCATCTTCTTGTGTTTGCTAACTAAAACAACTGGGCAGCAGAGCAGGGAAGAACAGTGCACCCATAGGTGTGAGACAGGTTGAGCTGGATGACTGATCTGCTCACCAGTACCACCTGTGGGCTTTATCTTGTCAGGGGCCTTGCTTAGAGCACAAGTAGAAAATTCCACCAAGCTCTTTCACAAGTAAATCAAGAAGCAAGCTGTGCTTCACAACCTACTTTAATTTAAACATATTTGCGTAATATATGGTCACTCATTCCAAGATATTTTAATATCTCTTTTCCTGTGACTGGACCAAATATTCCAGTCAATGCTTAAAAAATAAATAAATAAAAGGACCCATTATGGTTGTGAAAGTGACTTGTTTTGTTTCCCCTGGATTCTTCAACACTGAAGCCCTGCTAAATGGCCACGTGCATTTCTACAGTTTAACTGTAGGAAGTTAAAAATCCTTAGGAATCTTTATTTGTTTTATTACTTTGAGCAAAAGGTGCTGCTTAGATGTTTGTCTGCCAATTTCAAAGTA
>NW_006368495.1:0-856 GCF_000327345.1 Myotis davidii
CTTTCAAAGAACTTTGTTTAGATTTTTATCCAACTCAAAGTGATAATCATTTATTTCCTAACCAGAATGAGACTAGTAAATTATGAAATTATATTCTTGTGTACTCAGTGACATGACAAAATGTAAAGCAAAATTTTAAATCCTCTAAATCTGAATTCCTTGTGCTATATGACAGGTGCTTCCCAGAGAACCGCAAATCCAGTCCTTTGTCCAGTCTATGAGGGCAAATTTCTGTGATCCTGTATCCACTTGAAACAAAACTAATTAGTCAGGTTCCACCAATGCAGTAACAATGAGCCATGGAAGCTTTCTAGAATAAGCATATTCTCTCTTTGAGATCTCTTATGTTTCATGGATACAGAATGTGAAAGGTATCAGGGTTTCCAACACTTCCCTAGTTTGTCTGTGCTCGTTAACTCCACCTCAGTTCAGTAAGTGCCATCTCTTTTTTTCCCCAACCCCACCACATCATACTCACACCCAGTCCCACGCTTTTGCTATCACTTAACCTCTCATTTGTCCACCCTTGTTTCTCTCATCTTTTAAGTTTTCCCATTTGAAGTTCTCCCTCCATTGAAAAGCTCCCATACCTACCGCAGTCCTTGATCTTATCTAACTTTCTCAAAATTATCACAGGAATTTTCACAAAAAAACAAATCTATTGAAGGCAAGCACTACAGCCCCTTCATCTGTGTGCCACTTGTTCATTTTCTAGCTCAATCATCTACTACATCATGCTGGCCAGTAAGCTCTTGCCTCCACTCCCACTGACATTTCTGTATTCTGCTTGACCATTTTAGAACAATGACTTTACAAATCATATTTCTTTGCTTGATGCCTCCCTTCCTGTTAGGCT
>NW_006368496.1:0-856 GCF_000327345.1 Myotis davidii
CCCCTCCCCGCCCCGCCCGCCCTGTCCTCAGTTCCTCTGGATGTGAATCCAGCCCTTCTGTTGGGACATGGTTGGGAGGTTATCTGCTGGGAGCTGCTCCCTAGTGACCAGGGAGAACACTGAGCCCTTTCTCTGCTTGTCCTGGATACCCGCACACCCCGCAGCTGCCTCAGCCGCTCAAGGATTTAAAGTTTTATTTCAAGAAAGGGTTTGGTTAATTTTCCCGAAACCAGAAGGCATTTTAAGTATGTGTAGGGGGCAGAGGGAGTGGAGGGTGGACAACCAGCTGCTGCATCCCCTTTGTTCCTTGTTCCCCAAAGCATCTCTGAGCCTCTTACTGTCCAGCCGGGGGGCAGGTGGAGGTGTGGGTGTTGGCTCCATGGGCTCTTTCCTTCTCTAGGAAATGACTCAGCCATCTTCCTGTGATCCTTGCTTAGGATGCTCTTGTGAAGGAACCCTTACATGCCACCATCACAAAAGCATAAATGAAATACACATAAGCTGTGCTGTGTGTTATAAATGCATCGGAGAGAAGGGTGTATGTATCACTTTGTATAAGCAGCCAACGTGTTAACACTTTTTCTTGGGTTTTACTATTTTATATACTTCATGAGTATATAACATGTGCTTCTTCATGCCGGGGACAGATGTCTCTTAAAGGTAACGTTCTTAATGCTATTCAAGTTATAGGACTGTGAGAAAGATGCTCTAGCAAATCTCCAGCAGATATCATCCAGCTAAAGAAATGCCATTCATTTTGAAGTCTTTTATTATTGAAGTGCAGGATCTGTGTTGTCACTGATTTTGAGGTTTATCTAGCTGATGTGGGTGGGACAATGCTTTGTGTTGTGTGATG
>NW_006368497.1:0-856 GCF_000327345.1 Myotis davidii
ATTGGGGAATGTAATATATCCATATTGGGGAATATAGGCTGCTGATACAACATGGTTGAATCTCAAAAAATACGCTACATGAGATACTACATGTGAAAGATTACATGTTGTAAGATGGAATTTATATGAAATGTGCAGAAAAGGCTAATTTATAAGAGACAGAAAGCAGACCACTTGTACCCTGTGGTTGGGAGTAAGCAACTTTTTATGGTGACAGAACTGTTCTAAAACTGGATTGTGGTAATGGTTTCACAACTCTATAAATGTACCAAAAACTGAATTGTATAATTATGATGAGTAAATTGAAGGTATATAAATTAAATCTCCATAAAGCTGCTTTTTAAAAAATCTGTGCACGTTTCCAACTTTTCCTTTACTTTTTCTGACGGTGAGTAACCAAAACCCTGAAATTCCTGTCAATATTACAATAGCGAAAGTATACATAAGATTTTCAAATTCAGGCTTAAGCCACTGTTCACCACTTTCCAACATTTCCCTTGCATTTGGCAGTCAGAAATCTAAAGAAATAGCTTAATGAAGGCAAGAAGCATATCTGGCAGTAAATAATTATTTGAATAGATAGAGCTCAGAAGACTTGTCAAATCAACTCCATAAGAAATGGTACTACCTGTGGTTCTACACTGGTAGACAAAATTACCTACTAACCCTGCTATACTGTTAACCTTGTAAATGTCCCAATCAGTCTCTGGTGCAGCTATCTTAGGTCTGTAAACTATCTAATTGAGATTTCTCTCCTAAATAATTTAATAATGATGTTTATAGCAATTGTTTTATTAAGCACTTAGCCTATGCGAGTTACTATGCTAGGTATTTCACATTTAAAAATCTCATTTAA
>NW_006368498.1:0-856 GCF_000327345.1 Myotis davidii
GTCAGCTGGGACCTGCCCTTCCACGTCAGACACTCACTCTTCCATCACTTGGCCAGACCTAGGAACCATAGCTATGCAGGAGTTTCATGCACTGGGCCTCTATTATTTATATACCAGTCAAAGCTTACCCACATGCCTTGCTTTTTTATAGCAATTCACCTTACATTTATAGGATATCAGATATGGAAATTAATTGAGAATATCCTGCAGGCATCTTTCTTTCTAGTAAGACAGAGAGAAGAATTTATGTCCAAATATTATTTCTGCAATACCTTTCTGAATGAGTTGGTTAGTGAAATATAAATTATCTATGAAAATTCTTACACTTTTATCTTTGTGATCTAAATGACTTTTTTTCTATGTGGCAAATATTTCTTTTGCAAGATGAAGAAACATCTGTTTTATTTTGATTTTATGTTTCCTGTGCTAAAATGGAAGTTTCAAACATATTAAAAAGGATTGAATTACTGGTGAAATTTTCATAATAAGAGGATTCACTAAAACTTAATCTAAACCTCATGCTGTTACCAGGAACTTCTTAAACAAAAGTAAAGACATGGACTTGCTTAGGGAACAGCAGCCTTTGGCTTTTGAACAAATGATTTAGAGGGGGCAATAACATAATAGAGTTTTTAAAACAGGTTTTAAAATAGGAAGTCTGCATTTAACAAGAAATTCATCAGAGGAGAAAAAGGTGTGTATTGTATGGAAAGAATCCTCCCATAAAATATCTGTAATTCTAAATAAGATGATGAAAAACATATGCTGTTAAATAGATGTTTGTGCTAAAAAAAAAAAAAAAAGAAAAGAAAGAGGAAGAAAGAAATAAAAAAGAAGCAGTTGAGAGGAAAACCAT
>NW_006368499.1:0-854 GCF_000327345.1 Myotis davidii
CTATCTACTGAGCCAAACTGGTTAGGGCAGTATTGTCTCTCTATACCAGTATTGTCATGAAGACCCAACTCTCTGGACTAGCAGGTGATACTAACTTTCCACTATGGTGTTCTTTCCCGCAACTCTGTTCCAGCTCTCCAGGCCAAGTAGTGGCTAGTCTTTGGACTTTCTGGGAAGGGGGAGTGGAAGGATGCCAGATGTTTGAGGTATTGCAGAAGTTGGCAGCAAGTTTTCAGTTTCACTCTTTCTCCACTTTCCCAGCTCCCTATCCCCGTCAGCTAAATGCTACAATCGCCTTGGCACCAGTGGGAATCTTTGAGCTTTTTGCCATTCTGAAGGATATAAAAGGTGATCTGTTTTGTGAGCCTAGTTTTTGGCAGATGAATATGTCATGGAACAGGGGTCACATGAGGTACCAATAGACATAGCAGTGAACCTTAAAATGATGCTGGGGTGAATCATGTATGGAATGCTTGGCCCATGCTTCTGTGGGGGGATATATAAACAGGAGCATGAGAAGTAGGGTGTTCTAAAAATAGTTCATCCAATAGTAACTGACTTGCCTAAAGGACAGCCGTCCTTCCACCTACTTTACACAGCAATTGTTATATCCGTTCATGAGCATGAACTTGGCCTTCTAGGAGACAGCTGTTACAATTTCTAGACTTGAAGACTAGAGACCTGGTCAAGTTCCAAGTCTCTTATTTTAGTTGGAAGCTGGACACACTGTGAATTAAGATCTGGGAGAATGTCCACTATTCAGTGGCCTAATTTGCTGCCGTGTGATTGGTTAGTAGCCTCCCAAAAGAGATCCTTGCTTCATAGTGTTAACGTAAAAACCATTGAAACCTGTA
>NW_006368500.1:0-856 GCF_000327345.1 Myotis davidii
GTCATTTATATGCTGATTTAATACTTTTATCTAGAGGTTTCCAGATTGCGAGAAATAAGTGTTTGTTGTTAAGCAACCCATTGTATGGTACTTTGTTATAGTCACCCACAATGACTAAGACACCATGTATTGATTAATGCATGAAGGCTTTGGATCATTTGAGTTTTTGTATTTTACCCTCAAGAGGCATCATGTCAGACCTCAGTGAGTTGTAGCAAAAGTACAGGGCATTCAGACAGTGCACCCAAGGCCACCCAGTCTGGTAAGATGGAGAAAGAAAGGTCAGGAGCCCAGCTCTTCTGATGACCAGGTTAGAGCCTTTCCCATGCCACAGTGCTGCTTGCCTGGGTGACAAGGGTCAAATGGAATGCAGGCACAGGACTCACTACTGCACCTCAGAGGCCACCAAGATATCCCTCCATCAGCCAAGTGCCTACATAGGGAGACAACAAACACCCATCTGGGCCCTGGGCCCAGCTTCACTGCTAGGAGCTCTCCATGATACAAGTCACATCCCTGCCCTGAACCTGAGTTCCCCCGTCTGTACAACATAAACATAAGACCAGAGCACCTCAGCGATTTCTGTCTGCTCTAAATTTTCCCAGTACAGAGACTGACTAACGAAGAATGGCTATAATCAGCATTGTCATCACTCCATTAGGCCCTATAGATGAGTCAAAGTATTTGGAGTGTGTAGGTGGGTGTGAACAGGAGTCTCCTCAACAAAGAGAACAGAGGCAAATTTGAAGGTTAGTTCTGAATAGGCAGTTTTTTAACACAGATCAGTCAAATCTGAGAAGCTGCCCTAAAATCAGAGGAAAGGGTAACAGCCTTGAAAGGCTCCCTGAGCAAATCC
>NW_006368501.1:0-856 GCF_000327345.1 Myotis davidii
GGGGGGGGTCTTATGATTAAAAAATTGGCTGGGCGATGTTTTATGCATGCATCTGTTATGCTAAAATAACCATCCTTTCTAACCAGGCCCACCTGCTGTCTTTTTCAATTTTAAGTATTTCTAAGTAGCAATCAAATCAGTATAATTTGTTCTTTATCTCGGCAAAACCATTGTGAAAGAAAAATGTGACCATTATGTTACATCAGGGAAAAATACAAGCCCTTTATTTGCAGCCTTCTCTATATTCTATCAGATCTCACAGTTGTCATTATGCCAGTTGTATTTAATGCTGTTCAAATGAACAGAGCTTTCTTTAATCACTACAGCCTTCTTTCCCCTAAATGCTTTCTCCAAGGTTGTGGTTTTCAGAGATAAATACATAAATACCAATGTTATGAATACGTTAAGGGTATCCAAGAGACAGCTTTCAGGATTTGTAGCAAGAACCTGCTGTCATTGGAGTTACACAATAGCTGGCTGATGTTTTGAGTACGAAGTTACTGGGTATTAGGAGAAGGCCTGATACCCTGCACGGAGGCGGAAGGCTATTTTGAGCCCATCACAATGGACTAGTCAGCAAATGCTGACTTTATAAATCTGGCACCAGGCTTCTCACTGCTCTGAGCACCCCGCGCCCCTCAGATCGGTTCTGCAGGCTCTGGAGCACTCCTGCAGGCAGGGGCCCTCCTGTCCTGGCATCGAAGGCAGGCAGGCGCGAGGACGGAGATCAGGTTTTCAGACCATCTACTGCAATCGGCTTTCTTTTCGAGCTGGAAACTAGAGGCATAAATAGCTGGGAACTAGAGGGTACATGGCATGCCCACGCACATGTGTCCAGTTATCAGCCAGGCTGGTG
>NW_006368502.1:0-856 GCF_000327345.1 Myotis davidii
TACAATTTTCAGGGTATCATTTCTGAAGTTTTCTTGAAATATGTGCTTGATTTGTGGGTCATCCCATTCACAGGATAGAATAAGATGGGAGGGATGACATGGGAGGCAGGGGGTTTCTTTCCTCATTCCCACTCTCATGAGTTATGTGAACTTACGCAAATCCCTTCACCTCTTCGGACTGCAACGTCCTCATCTTTAAAAATGAAGAGATTGGACTAAATTATGTCTAATTTCTTTCCAGCCCTGACCTTCTGCTTCTACAAAACCATATCCTTTACATTCACAAAGGGACAAAGACATAAAAAAATAATAATAAAATGAATGTGTGTATGTACCCTTATAGATTTTGCTAACCTCGCAGTTCACGAATCGCATCTCCACTGCAGTGTCTGAAATGTCATCATGCATTTTCGCCTCAGCCCCGACTGACCCAAGCTAATTAGCAAAACAAATGCCTCTTACTTATGAAGGGGTCCCCTTCATCTTCCATTTCACCGGATGACTCCTGGGCTCAAAGACATATTTTATGGGCATTTATAAATAGGCTACTGTTTTAACCTATTGCCCTTGTCTTGGGCACTTTATTTTCTGTATTCAGTTTCAATATTCATTAGTAACACTGAGACAAAAGGAATGTGAATGGCATTAGGAAATCGAGCCCCACTCAAGCTAAGAAAACAAAGCTGGTGCATACACACTGTCATAGAGCAAAGATGTTTGACATTTCCGTACAAAGGGCTGTCTTCACAGAATTGTGGAAAAATGCAGAGACTTTTCACGTGAACAGCACATTTAAAGACAAATACATTGCCAATCTGGCTCTGTGCATAGAGCATTGGCCTGCAGACCGAAGGGT
>NW_006368503.1:0-856 GCF_000327345.1 Myotis davidii
ACTCTAAAGATCGACCATCTGTAGGTGTGTTCTCAAAGGAGAAGTCATTGTCCTAAATTTAAAAAAAAATCAACATGTAACTGGGTATATATACTTCTTAAGTTAAAATATATTTTAGGGTATGTATATAATCTAAATGACTTTTGTAAAGGTACCAGGTCAACTGTAATTTCAATTATGCTTTGAAAACAGCCATCACATCATGACCAAAGCTTTTGCTTTTTAAATTAAAAATAGAAAAAAAAATTTGCTTTATTTTAGACCACTTTTTGGCCACTTTTTGAATGTCATTTTATCACCCTCCAATATGACTGGATTGAAAATACTTGAAACATTTTGAAAATACAGAATATAATATAATGGACACAAGTACACCAATAAGGTAAAATATCTTTACATTTGCTTCTACATCATATTTTTTAATGAATGAAACATTGCAGATACATCTGAAGCTTGCCCCTCGTCCTTTTCCTTTCTTGCCTCCCTCCCCATAGGAAACTGCTTCCCTAAAGCCCATGTGCATCATTCCTGTGCATGTGTGTGCAGTACTCGTATTGCATTTATATGAATGACAGCAAAGTGGATACCACAGTATTACATACAGGTCCCTTCCTCAGGTCCAACACACCCATCTGTCAACTGCTGACATTAGCTGCGATGGCTCCCAGCTGTACCCCAGGCTTAGCATTGCTTCCAGCTAAGGGCTACCTGGCCATGGCCAATGGCTGGCTGATGCAGAAATGTACATCCTCAGCCCCCTTGTCTCAATATGGAGTCACTCTGAAGAGCCATCCCAGCTCCAGACTCCATAGGATGGTCTGAGTCCTCAATTTCAACCACATTGGGACTTGGCTTT
>NW_006368504.1:0-856 GCF_000327345.1 Myotis davidii
CACTTACCATATTAGGGTTTTATTATATAGGATATTTATTCTTATGCTTTTTAGAATATATGGATGGATGAACAAGTTATAAGACCTTGGATCAGTTATTTAGCCTCTCAGATTCTCATCTATGTAATGGGGATAATAGCATTTACCCTGTTAAGATTGTTAAATGGATTAAGTGAGATAATACACCTAAACTGCTTAGATCAGCTGGCATATATGCTATTATATGCCATTATATTATATCATTTAGCAGGTTGAAATGGTCAGTGTTAAAGTAACTGACCATTCTTAGGTCTGCATTTGTTTATAGAGGCATACTTTCCATACAAGAAATGCACAATTTTAAGTGCACAATTGTATACCATGACAATTGTGCACACTAATGTTGCATACACTCCAATTAAGATATAGAACATTTATATGACCCAGCAAGTTCCTTGTGTCCTTTTGAGGTCAATCGCCTGTCTCTCAGAGGAAAAAAATTCTCATTTCTATTACCAAAGATTAATTTTGCCTGTTATATAACTCCAGAAAAATAAAATCATAGAATATGTATTCTTTTGTGTCTTGCATCTTTTCTGCATCATATTTTTGACATTCTCATGTTGCTGCATGTGTCAGTAGTTCAATCCTTTTCATTGTTGAGGGACATTTAGTATATATGAAATTCATTTATTCATTCTCCTATTGATGAACATTTGGGTTGTTTCTAGATTGAGAGCTCTTATGAATGAAATTGCATTGCATATTTTTATATAGATCTTTTCATGGATGCATGTTTCCTTCTTTTTGGTAAGACCTAGGAGTGGAATCACCGGATATAATAGGCTAGGTGCATGTTAGCTTTTAAAGAAAGTAA
>NW_006368505.1:0-856 GCF_000327345.1 Myotis davidii
TTTTTTTTCACATTGCTTCTAGCACCAATTAGCAGAGCAAAGTACAAACTCAGAATACTAATTAAGTAAGATGTACCAAATGTTTCTTAAGCATCTACCATGTGCTTTCACTATTCTGTAGAGTAGGACATAATCCACAATGTACAATGAGGAATGAGGCTTCTTATAATTATAGAATGTGTATTTTGGAGGCATGGGGAGGAGATAAGAAAATAAAATTGTTTTTTACAGTGACCATTGCTATAGACAAAATAGATGACAGGATAGGGAAGGAAAGTGACTGGGTTGGAGGGAGTCCTACTGTAAAAAGTGTAGTAGAGAAGGCAACTCAGAAGAGGTAATAGTGAGGCTGACATCTGAATAATGAGAATGAGTTAGCCAGGTAAGATCTGGGAAAAGTGTGTTCCAGACTTAAGGAAACCACAAGTGCAAAAGCTTGCATGCATGAGGAAAAGAGAGATGGTGAGAAAATCGAGCAAGTGCAAGGCATAAAGGTAATGATGTCAAAGAGTTAGTTGGAGACAAGTTTAGGTGGGCCATTAAGACCAAGGTTAGGAGATTAAAGTTTATTAAAGATAAAACCATAAGCCTGTGTATGGTTTTAAACAAAGGAGTGCTATGGTAGAGTTTATATACTTAAAATATTCATTGTTGCTATGTGAAAATGGCACGTTAGGGACATGAGACTAAAAGGAAGCTCACGAAGCTACTGAAATAGTCCAGTAAAAGATGATAGTTATTTGAAGTTGGGTGGTTAGAGTGAAAATCATTAGAAGTACTGTAGTTTTGAGATAGAACCTAAAGGGCTTGCTGATGAATTGTGTGTAAAACGAGAGAGAGAGAGAGAGAGAGAGAG
>NW_006368506.1:0-856 GCF_000327345.1 Myotis davidii
CAACCAACTGAGCCATACTGGCCAGGGCTGCACGGTATATATGCAAGTTGCTAAGAGAGAGTATATCCTAATAGTTCTCACTGCAGGAAAATATATGTATGTAAAGTCATCTGTGCACCTTAAAGCTAGACAGTTTGTATGTCAACTACATATCAATAAAACTGGGGGAAAGACAACTTTTATTTTAAAAGTTTTTGGTCTCAGTTTTTCACTGGGAATGTTCTAATGTCTGGTAAGCTTTGGTATCTGCTCATATTGGGATATTTGTGATTTTGTTTTCTCTAAAGTTGTTCACTTTCTTCCAAGAATACTGAGGAGTATACAGCTAGTTACAGGCTGTCTGGGGCCCAGAGTCGGGTGGTGGCTGGGGAATCTCATAGAATAGCAGCAGCACTATATTCATTCTTACATCTCAAACCCTAGTTCCACTGGACCTGTTGACCCAAGTCAAGGCTCTCTTAATTGATTTCTCTAGGAAATCAATTTCTGGTCTGCAGAAATGGTGAGAACGAAAAGTCATCTTTATGCCTACAGTAGAGAAGGGAGCTCCTTGAACTGCTCACACCCATGTGTTTAATCTGCCATGTGCATACAGAAGTCTTCTACCTTAGTCCTCACACTGTATACTGGTGCTATTTTCTGACTGTGAATATAAATTTTATAATGATCCTTCCCAGTCAATATGTACCCCCAAATCTTCATTTAATTAACCTATTTGCACCTCAATAAATAAATTGCTTTTAATTAATTATAACTACTTTCTACTAAAGCTGTTTAAGTGAGTAGAGGTAATAAACAGCTGCTGATAACCTAATAATGAACATGAGGTTCTTATTTCTATTAAAGTACAGTGTCC
>NW_006368507.1:0-856 GCF_000327345.1 Myotis davidii
TGTTTTTTGTTTTACTTAAGGCCTCTGGGTGGAGATTGCACCTCACTCATGTTTGTAACCTAATCCAGAGTGGTTGCTGAATAAACCAACACCTGAACCAATGAATGAGGGCAGTATATACAATAATCCTCCGGTGAACATAGATGGTAAAGGTTGCTGGGAAACATTGTTTTCAGCAATTTTTAATTTATTCCACACGTTCCTGTTGCATACCCCTGGTGTGTGTGGCTTTCCCCCATTAGTTTTAGTTATTAGTTTTCTATGCTGGGTGACAAATGACCACAAATGTAATGACTTATACACATTGATTATCTCATAGTTTCCTTGCATCAGGAGTCTTGGCACATCTGAGCTGGGCTCTCTGCAAAGCTGCAAGCAAGGCATTGGCCAGACCTGGGCTCTTTTCTGGAGGCTGGATTGGGCAATAGTTCACTTCCATGTTCAATTAGGAAGTTGGCAGAATTCATTTCTCTGGGGCTATAGGACTCATGGCAGCTTGTTTTTTCAAATTCAGGGAGGAGAGCAAGACTCTGAAGTGAGTCTGTGAGCAAGACAGAGCATGTATCATTGAATAACATAACATAATATATCACCATCACAAGAGTGACCTCCTATCAACTTTTGCCATATAATGTTGGTTAGAAGCAAGCCATACAACCAGCCTACACTCGGGGGCTTGGGTTTATATAAGACCTGAACACCAGGAGATGGGATCATGGGGTCACCCTAAAGTCTGTCCATCATACGTCCTCTAAAGAGGCTGTACTAAACCAGAGTCTGACACCAGTTGTCTCTGTGAGCTTAAACATAGCTTTGAACTTCTCTGTTAAAAAGGGTCAAATGATCAAGAATGCTT
>NW_006368508.1:0-856 GCF_000327345.1 Myotis davidii
TGCAGTTGTATTAGTGCATAAATCACTAATTCATGGGGAAGATTAGTATTTCACATGCAGAGGCACCAACTTCAATAGTCAAAAGGCTTTGAGAAACAGATCTCAATTAGAAGTTAAATTTAAAGTTAATGTAATTAATGTGACACCGTAGACTAAACAATGTTTTCACAAAGGAAAGGGTGTGGCTTTTAAAAAGTTAGGAAACAATGTCATGCATGAAGTAAGACCTGGTGAGAGAAGATTAACATTAATTGCTCAAGTTCAGAATATGCATCAGAAGAGGTGAATTAGTCCTTCTCTTTAATCTTAAGGATTGGATCCATATTAACAATTTAAGTAATGGAAGCTATTGTAAGTTGGCCATTTGACTATTTGAAAACAAAGAGCTACACGATGGTTTCAGGAGAGAGAAAATTCATTCAATGTACAGTCATCAGATATTATTTCCAGGGTTAATGTTAACACTCTGAGCCTCAGTTTTCTTGCCTATACATAAGGAGAACAGTTTCACTTCATAAAGCAATCAGGAGAATTGGGCTTTGCAAAGCACTCAGCACAGGACCTAGCACATAACAAGTGTCCAATACATGCTCACTATCATCATCAGTGTGGCTCCTGTCTCCAAGCTTATAATGCAGTGTCATAGGCAAGAAGCCAAATGCAATGCAAGAAGATGACTTATACTCAAAATTTATTTTCTTTTTATTCATGTGATAGTATCTGAATGCACAACTGCTTAATATTAGAGATGTGCTACTAATATTTTAATTAATCAAACTTTTAAAACTATAATTTAAATGTACCATGGAACACTTTTATTTTATTTTTAATATACTTTATTGATTTTTCACAGAGA
>NW_006368509.1:0-856 GCF_000327345.1 Myotis davidii
GCTACAACTTGGGTAAACCTAGACAAGATCATACGAAATGAAAGAAGTCACAAAAGGCCACATATTGTATTATTTTATTTATATAAAATGTCCAGACTAGGCTAATCTAACAGAGACTGAAGGTAGACTAGTGCTTGTCACGAACTGGAGGACGCAATGAGGATGGTCTACAAATAGGTCTTGGGTTTCTTCGGGGAGTGGTGAAAATGCTCTAAATTAGACAGTGGTGATAGCTGTACAACATGGGAAATGGACTGAAAAGCACTGAATTGTACACTTTAAATTACTGAAATGGTGAATGTTATTTGAATTCTACCTCATTCAAACTATATATCATCACAAAATACATATCACTATATATATGTGTTATTTATTGTACATAATATACTGACATTCTCTAATACTTAGCATTAGTTTTATTAGAAGACTCACAGTACGGTAATTAGTCATGGGTAAAAGAAGCCTGGATTACTACAGCAAACACTAAAAACCTAAGTGCTGAAATCAAAACTTTTTCATTCCTTGTATTATTTGATGTTAATTTACTTGGTGTGTGCTTACTTGCTGCCAGAAACTGGGTTGGGTTGAGGGGTGAACAAAATACGATCCTCACCCTCATAGGGCTCCTGCTTTAGCAGGGAAACTTGACATGAAACAAATCATCACTCAAGTAAATATAAAACGTGTAACCAGGGGCAGGAGGTGAAATACTGGGATCTGTGAGGGTCTATAACAGGCAGATCTGACATAGATGGGGAACTGGGCAAGAGCCTCTCAGAGGAAATTATATCTAATCTCAAAGGTGAGAGAGTTAGCCAGGTGAAGAGTGAGGCCAGAGTATCCCCATGATGAAAGG
>NW_006368510.1:0-856 GCF_000327345.1 Myotis davidii
TTGAACTGTGATCTCCTGGTTCATAAGTTGATGTTCAACCAGAGCCTGACAAGGCTAGTAGATTTTTGAGAGGCAGGAAACACAGGTGAGGAGCCCCACATTTACCCCTAGGTTACTACTAATATAAAGATTCTAGGTGATGGAGCCGAGAGGAGGAACCCTGCAGAGACTGATGGTCTTTCTGAATGGAGGAGATGAAACTGGGCATCTGAGCTGGTCGAGCCAACCCCAGTACACAGGACAGAGTATCTGAGAGGATACAGATGAACAGAGAGAACCATGTTGATCTGCAGAAGGTCTGTCTTCCTTGAATTTTGTGAGGAGTGCAATAGAAACATGCATGAACCAGACAAAGAAACATCCAAAAGGTTAGAGTGGAATCTTCAGAACTTACACAGGGCAGGGGATATTTATTCCCATCAGCTAAGATGGAAACTTTATGACTCATTGTCATTGGGAAGAGTACTCAGAAATATGTTAATTTTATAATAAAAACAAGATATCTAGCAAATCCTTAAATCAAGACCTGGATGTATCAAACTATTTCAAAGCAAATTACCTACATTCCTGATCAAAGCTCAAGAATATTTATAGAAAAAACAAAAATGTGCAGCATACAAAAGGGGAAAATCACAATGACTGGTGTTTAATAAACGTTACCAGTAATGCAAAAAAGTAAGAAAAACAATGCACAAAGAAAAGGGAAAAGAAACACAAAACAACCTATTAAAATTGACTCAGATAGGATACAGGTGAAGGAATTTATACACTGACATTAAGACATTTTTCATAACTGTATTCTTTGTGTTCAAGAAGCAATACAGAGATCAAGTAAGCAGAAACATGGAAGTGTTTT
>NW_006368511.1:0-856 GCF_000327345.1 Myotis davidii
ATCTCCCTATCAGACAACCAAGTGAAGATATAGAAAGGCAACCAAGTTGTGTCTAGAGAAATCCTAAGGCTGGGGATGTCTGTGATGCGGAAAATAACATTTAAAAGTCTTCATCATGTAGATGTAGGAGGGAATAGCTATGACATTTTGCTCCCCAGGAAGCTAACCATCTCTTCTTGCTGACCTACTCACCATTTTGAATTACCATTTTGTTGGATTCAAGGTAGTCCTGAACTGTTCCATCCTCACATTCAGAAAGCCTGACATCTGTAATTAAAACCTGAACTAATTATCTTCCTTCTTCTAAGTGTCTACAAGACCAATCTCCCCAGGCCTCACATCACTGTTTACCTTGGTTAAGAACAGAATCCAAACTGCCCCAACTTCCATTTTTGCCAGGATTCTCATCTCCTTACTGCTGTGTATATTCCTGTAATATGAACAAATTCTTCCCTCCATTCTAAACTCTTCCACTTTAATCAATTTTAGATTCTTAATCATATTTTATTTAGTCTATGCCCATAACGGGTTATTCAAAACATGGCTAACATTTGTTCAAGAAGAGAACAAAATAAATTCAGTTAAGCCATTTGTTCCTAGTTACAATACACACAATGCACTCCATCATTGAACAAACTTCATGATAAACATTTGGCCACAGGGACAATGAGCCAAATTATACTGGTCATTTTTTTACTATTTTGCACTGACATACATGGCTATACAGAGTTAATTGGATCTATAAATACTTTCTGTTAAGTTTAATTAGTTCTCTCTGCAGAATCTCCAGTTATGATAACTGATGACAATTTTGGAAAACTTTTTTTAATGCTACAGGATGCATTTTGTTTTTTTT
>NW_006368512.1:0-856 GCF_000327345.1 Myotis davidii
ATATATATATATACATACTACATTGATTAATGGCTGTAAAATAGATGTAAATGTTGGGGAAAGTTTGGCAGTTAACAGGAACATCTTACTGTTCTCAGGAGATCTTTTGCAGACACAGAGCAGGTTGTACCTGAAGAGTTACCAAAAATGCAGTCATCAGAGTAGGGACAGGGACCTAGGGCAGTATCTGGGAGGCACGAGGATCTCAGAGGTCAGTGGGAACTTAGTGTGGGCCAAACCGTGTGTGGCAGCATTCTAACAGAGCCAGCCCCCGCCCCTGCATCAACAGAACTGCAATGCAGAAAAAAATGCTGGGGTCTTCCCAGAGCCTGTGGGTGCAAATGTAGGTAATAGGTGAGAGTTACATGGAGCCAGCATTTCTGGAGGAAATGGTTCACATCTACTCTTTGTTCGAATGTCTTTAGCAATACATGACTTGTTGGGCACTTATATTTTCCATTTACTTACTGTGTGACATCTGACAAGTTACCTAACCTCATTGCTTCCCAGTTTCCCTTATAGCAAATAAGAATGCACCTAACATGGTTCTTGTGAGCATGAACTGAACTGGTGTAGGCATTTTCTTCGGTTACCTATCATTGGGTAACAAATCACCCCACAAGTTAGTGGCTTAAAATGATGACAGCATTTATTTGGTTCAGAAATCTGCAATTCACACAGGGATAGCTTATCTCTGGTGTCCTCGTCACCATCCGGGTGGCCAAAAGGCTGGAGACAAGAATATTCTGACGACCCTCCTTCTCACATCTGGAGTTAATGCTGTGTCAGCTGATACCTTGACTGGACCTGTCACCCAGGAAAATGGACATGTGGCCTGTCCCTAGGGCCTGAGCCT
>NW_006368513.1:0-856 GCF_000327345.1 Myotis davidii
ACAACTTGTTCAATAAGTTGCATTAGATATGCAATAAGCATGCATTATTTAAGATGACATCATTTCAAGTCCTGGAGAGCAAGAGAACATTCCGTGCCATCTTCTCCTCAATCTGCTTACTCTGCTTTCTGAAGATGTTGCGATAGTACTCATCAGACTCTGCTGGAGGACAGCCGTGGAAAACAGCCCTGGTCTAGCTCTTGACTGGAATGCACTTACTCCTCTGTTTTGTAATTAGTTTCATGTAAAAATGATAATGCACCTTAAAATTAAATGTATGATGTTGAATGTGTCAATATGGAATGTCTTTAAAAGCAGTGGGATTTGGTAAGACAACAGCACCAAAAAGAAGGATTAAGGAGAAACAATAGAGTGGGCACCAACTTGCCATTAAAAGGACAATATTCCTAACACATGAAAAATTCCTAGGTACTGATTTAAAAAACAATGGAATGATTGATAAAGGATGTGAGCAGGCAATTAAAAGAAGAAGAAATGAATATGAATATATATGAAAAGAAACACAACCTCATTAATAGTCATGGAAATGCAAATTAGACCAAAAATAAAATGTCACATTTTTTGCCTATCAGATTGGCAAAAAATTAAGAGTATTAACATCCACTGCTGTAGGTAGCAGTAAGGGATACTACAACCAATGTAGGGATAATTTGACAGTATCCATTAAAATGCAGGATGTTCACACTTTCTGATCCAACCTTTTAATTCCACTTTTAGTAATTTATTCTATAGATAAAACCACAATAAATATAGATATATCTAAATTTATTATCATTATTTAAAAGCCATTGTTAAACTCATGGATACAGAGAACAAACTAATGGTTGCCAGATGG
>NW_006368514.1:0-856 GCF_000327345.1 Myotis davidii
TGTAGAAACTCATGGGCAGGACAGGTCAGAGGGGACTTCTTGGTAGGAGAGGTGATTGAGCTACCTGAGTGTCTGAAATATGTTACTGGATGTGCCAGCTGGGTGCCTACCGCCTGATTATGGGTTGGCAGAGTGCCTTAGACCAGCATTTAGGAGCAGCTGTTTTAGCCTGGGATGGTGGCCTGGGCAGCCAGTGTCCAGCATTAAGACTTGGCAGCCTGTCCAGACGGAGAGTTCTGTTGGCTTGCCACACTGAGAGGAGCGTTTGTTTAAGAGCGAATCCAGCCCCCACAAAAGTGAGGCTGCCTAAAGTGACAAAAAGAAAACATACATTTTTGGGTAGGTTATCTGCAGTTAATAGATTTTTTAGTCAACGTTCAAATTTCCACAATTGTTTTCATATTTTCTCCCAGTGGAATCTAAATGACATTCACACATGGCAAGTGGTTGATATTTCTCTTAGTCTCTTCAGCTGATAGATCCCCCAGCTCTCTTGTTATCCCCTTCCATTCATTAGTTGGAGAGACCAGGTAGTTTTTAGATGGGACTGCCTCCCTGTGGTGTCAGCTCCCTGGCTCTTTGTCCCCTATATTTCCCATAAAATAGCAGCAAGATCTAGTGACTTGGTCTGATTCAGATTTGTTTATCTGTAGGTCTACATTGTAGGCATTGTCCGGTGCTCCCATCACTCGGCACATATTGACTGGTTGTCTCTCTGTGATATAACAGCCATTGATAATCACTTTCCAGATTCATGATTTCATGTGTTTGCAAAATGGTGACATTTGATTCTATCATAAAAAATACGGAAATCTTGCCATTTGCAACATGAATGGACCTTGAGGGCATTATGCTA
>NW_006368515.1:0-856 GCF_000327345.1 Myotis davidii
CATATGCCCTGACCAGGAATCGAACCGTGATCTATTGGTTCAAAAGTCAAGTGCTCAACCACTGAGCCGAGCCAGCCAGCCGGGCGGGTCCTATATTTTTATCAATGTATAGCAAATAAACCTTCGAGTCCACTTGCAAGAGGAAAGAGACCCCCTCACAGAACTGCCCTTAGCTCTCAGCTGAATCACCTCATTGAGAGGGATACAAAAAGGGATGAATTACCAACCTTCCGAACACTGGAGGGCAGTCCTTGTCATTCACCCGGTGGAGACCACTACACCCAGGGCTGTGCACTGCAGGCCATTCAGAATCACCCACCTCCCTTTCCTCTGTTTCTCCGATTCTTGTTACCAAAGGAGAATTCCCGTCATAATTTCCCTTCCCATCATGTGACTTCACCAGAACCAAGCCACTGCCCAGCATCACGGTTTGCACTCAGCCCTGCTTCGGTGAGCATGGACCCGTTGGTTTCAAATGGCAGGACTCTGGGGAACCTCCCAAAATGAGATGCCCCACATTCTAAATGGGTCTGAGACCCCGTCCCATAGGCCCCCCAGCCAGGTACAGCCACTCACCAGATGACCAGCCACCACCTCGCTTTTTCTGTGATCTGGCTTTTCCTTTACAATCATAAAGGAGACGATTCCAGTGTTTTCAGTTGTTCCTATTTATAAAGGTGGTTGTCCTAGTAATAGTCATTTAAAGGTATTTACCCATAAGCAACTGGACAGCCACAGAGCCCGGCTCAGTTCATGATCATTCCCGTTAAAAACAACACTTGCACGCCACTCTAACAGGGTTTGAGAAATGTAGTCAAAGTTATCCCACTGTGGGCTTCTTTAAAAAGCCCCCAAT
>NW_006368516.1:0-856 GCF_000327345.1 Myotis davidii
ACTGGGAAATGCAAATCAGAATCACAGGAGATATCACTCCACATCTATCAGAAGGGATATTTTTTTAAAATCTTGAATAGTGATCAAATAGTGGCCAGAATGCAGACACTCATCTCTCATACATTGCCACTGGAAGTGTAAGATAGTACAGCACTCTGACAAATATTTTGGTAATTTCTTTTAAAATATAAACCTACACCTACTATATAGCCTGCCAATCATATACCTGGGTTTGTACTCCAGAGAAATAAAAATTTATATTTTATCTAAATTAACATAATTATTGCTGTGAAGCATTTATAATACTCCCAAATATTTTTCTCTATGACTAATAAAATCTACTTTCATCCCTAATATTGATGGATTTACTTCTTATTCTGCAGAAGTCTTACTAGGATTATTAATTTTTAGTTGTTTTAAGGAACTAATTTCTGGGCTTTAAATTTTCCTACTCTTTGATTTCTGTCCTCAAGTGAATTATTGTCTTCCTCTACAATGTTGGAACCCTTTATAGAGGTTGCATTTTGTAGAGGAAGGCAATTAATTTAATGGTAACCCTCCTTACTCCTCTCATTGCTGGGCTTCGGGCTATGGGGTGAAGAATAGGGGTGATATTACTCTAGATCCCTTTTGGCCTCAGCTGAATGCCTACTCACACTAAGCTAACTGGGCTGGACAATCCATTATCTCTCAATACTGTTTGATCCAGAGTAACGATTTGCAACCAGCATCCTGCAAGAATTTTTAAAACATACCATACCTGACTATTAGTCAGGAGCACAGTTCTCTTTTCCATTAGATTGTGAAATAAAAATAATGGCAGCAGCCAACACAACAATAGCCATCCAGTGTAAAT
>NW_006368517.1:0-856 GCF_000327345.1 Myotis davidii
TATATGTTGTAAATATTATATATAAACATACAGCTTAAAATTCAGTTGCTGGAACTGGTAGAAAGATGTGTGATCTAATGATCAACAAGAACTTCATTGGTGATATTGAAAAGTGTTTGCAAATGGGAAGAAAGCAAAGGCTAAAAAGGCAATAGATGTTTTGAAGGATCAGTTTCTATACTTGTCCAATAGAATTCTGCAATGTACAGAATACATAATTTGAGGCAAAATAAAATTCCTTAGGTGATTTTCTATATCCCTGCTTAATTACACTTATAACACTGTGTAATGGCTAAAACCATGATCATGAACAATTTGAAATTAGAAGGAAGTGAGATTCCAAACAAAATAGTACCAGTGAGTTGGAGAATAGAGTTGGAATGATGTGTTCATCTGCAGTCAGGTTTCTCTGATATCATCTCTCTCCATATCCTCAGTCCCAGGTGATCATTCCTTTTGAGGAAATTTCGAGCTATTGGGGGAATCACATGCTGGCTTTATGGTCTTGGAACTCGGCTTCTAAATGTATCTACTAAGCACATACATAAATGTGCATACACACAAACACCACTAGAAGTCAAGTCTGGGACTCACTCTACCTCTGGTATGTGAACACTGAGGTAAAATTCTAAAAGGGAAGTGAATTTTGTACAATGAAGTGGACAGCATTTTTTAATTGTCTGTCTGCCTGATATCAACCCATCATCTTTACTACTTGGCAGTATCAGAGTGAAAGCAGATCTCAAAGGTCTGTCCTCACCTCTATATTCGTTTTGCTTCCATTGAGATATTTTCCGAATGACCAAGGAATGAATTTTTCATATAAGTTCTGCCATTATTCCATATTGTTCCTCCC
>NW_006368518.1:0-856 GCF_000327345.1 Myotis davidii
ATTTATTTCTCCTCATTTGTTTTCAGGTAGCAATGAGATTACTTGGAGGATCGAAGAAGTGATGGGAGAGGGCTATTAGAAGCATTTGTGTAAGGTTATAAAACTTGGCAACAGCTCCAGCCTAGCTTATAAATATGGATGCTTCAGGACCTGTGCGCATGACATACCTGAGCCATGAGGGAGTTTCAAGTCTGTGTAGGAAGACACTGTTCACTGAGCAGCTCTCGTAGAGATTCGTGCTGTTTCAGGCATTTTCTGCTTGATGGATAATAATACCGGGATTGAAGATGGGAGTAGGAGCAAAGTATAGATGCAAAAAATAAAACACAAAACCATGCAAGATAGGTTTCTAGAGATGAATGGAGTAAATCTACACTTTGCAAGGTACATAGTAACTACTACTATGAAAATTTCCCTTATTGTTGCTGCTATTGTGAAAATTTTAATTGCATAACTCAGAAAAAAAATGCATTTCAAGAGCCTTAAACTATTGGTTAAAAATGGCTCTATTCAATTTACCAACTAGTCGTTTTCCTTACATGATTCTAGGTACAAGTTAATCCGGATTCTAAGAGCCATAGCAGATTCATATGAGGGCATTTTGCAAATTAGGAAAAACAACCCCTCTGGGTCATTCCAGGCTAACTGTCATATAGTTTAAATCTTGGTTGAGGCCTTTTTGTCAGTTTGAGGAAGGCCCGCTTGCTTGGGTTGGATGCAGCCATGCACCAGAGTACATAGGTTGAAGAACGGACTAATGGCTGGAACCTAGCCCCACTGTGCTCCCTCAGCCATGCATCTGTAAGGTGAACAACCTGTAAAACCATATCCAACATCCCTGAGGTTCCTCTACTAA
>NW_006368519.1:0-856 GCF_000327345.1 Myotis davidii
AGTATATCTTACATCTTTTTTGAAGTCATTGGGCAGGGTTTAATTTTTTAAAGACAGGGAGGCTCTGAAACCCACCAGACTTCAGGGCTTTCCCTCTTACTCTTCATTTCATGGACGGTGACATTGAACAGGTGCAGAACGCCCAGTCCTGTAACCTGAAATAATGCTCAACTAAACTTTCTTGCTGGATTTATATCCTGCACTCAATGTGGCCTGAATTTTAACAAAAGGAAGACCCCTGCTGAGTCCCAGGATGCCTGGGGCAGCCAGTCCTTGGAAGGTTCCACTGGGAGAACAGAGAGGGGCCTCTCAGGTGACGCTCAACTTTGCAAACATCCGGTGATGAAACTGCGGCCAGCTTAACTGTCATCCAAATGCATGCTGAGACTTTGCTTTTTAACAAACAAAATGCTTTTATTGCTTTTTTTATAGAAATGCACGTTTAGGCACTTGCATAAGCTATATAAAAAGGCATGTATATTCCTTGTTTGAAGCCTTCCTTGCTGGTCACAGAAAGCGGGCAGAAAAGAGCAACTGAAACAAAGCACCGCAGAGGCCACCTGTGCCAGGTTAGGCAGAGAAGAGGGACCCTCCTGGCACCAGTCAGGGGGGACCACGGTCAGTAGTCGTCGTAATTGACGTTGGCTCCATGCCGAAAGCTGTCTGGGCTCCGGGGACCAATGGCGGCATCTTCATCGTAGTGACGGTGGTGGTAATCATAGTAGTCATGTCTGTTCCGGTTTCTGCTTAGCCAATAGGTGACATCATCTTCAAATTTCTGGCGAAGAAGAAAGAACATGATGGAGAGTGGGTTTAAGGACGCACCCCTCTGGCCACGTCTCACCCCGGGCTTTCT
>NW_006368520.1:0-857 GCF_000327345.1 Myotis davidii
AGGTCATTCAGCTGTCTGGTCTAACTAGCATATCACACTTTTATTATTATAGATTCTGAACCAACTATCTTATCAAAGTGAGGGGTTGGTGCAAAGTAAAGACAAACACTAAATTATCACTAGTTCTATGTTCTTGACAAACCAAACTCAGAATTCAAGCTCAACAAATGACAAACAGTGGCATGTGGATATGTTTTGATTGATAAATACAAATTTGGAGTCTTTTGAATGTCAGTAATTTCAATTTATGATTGTTAATTGTTAGATATAACATTTTGAGAGGTTAGAATTATGATTTTTTTCACTAAATATGGAATATTTTTCATCTTGGTTGAGGTGTGTTTCTCTGTTATCAGTTATTTGTTTTAGGTGTTTCTCTGTTATCAGTTATTTCTTTGTTTTTAGGTTTTGTGATGGTCACCCTGTCATACTTATTATTTCAATTTTTCCCAAAGTACACATAACTTGAGAGACTACTGCTTTAAGATGGTACACACTGATTTTACCTAGGATTTAATATACTTTCTCAAGGTAACTAATACCTCCAGATTTAACTTCGGTTGTTGACAGTGTATATAATTTTAGGGTATTATGAGTCTTTTCCTGAGGAATTCCTCTGTCCTTACGTCTCCTGGCATTTTCCTTTCCATTTTCCCCCAGTGAACTTAAAGTCCGTCGGCAACTCAGTAATCACCTGCTGTAGTTGACAATTTCTAAGGTAGTTTCCAATAACATCTGCCTCCCAGCATTCATAAACTTGTATAATCTTCTCCCTTCACTTATGGGCTGAACCTAGTGACTTGCTTAAAATGAATAAGAATATGGCCAAAGTTATTGGATGTCACTTTCATGATTAG
>NW_006368521.1:0-857 GCF_000327345.1 Myotis davidii
AAAAAAAAATGATAAAATAAGTATAGAATGTGCTCCTAGCATTTGGGGCCTCACAGCCCAATGGAAGAATTTAAAACAGAAATTACAACAACATGAACAGTGTTAGATGGCAACCTAAGAGGGCAGAGGGGAAAGTGTGTCATTGGTGAGTTCTAAGCAGGTCTCATTGAGATGCATGGCATGAGTAAGGTAGTAGCATTGGGCCAAATGGGAAAGAAAGTGTATCCTAAACGGAGGGACCAGTAAATGCAAACATGCAGAGTGGAAAAGTTTCCGGGAACCATACACAATTCACTGTGGCTGGAGAACAGAAATACAGAGAAAGGAAGTGAGTCTGAGATCTTGTATAGCATTTCTATAATTTATTGCTTTCCTTCTTTTTATGGACAATAGAGGATGATGGAAGAATTGTGATGAAGGAAGCGGAATGGCCTAATCTATTAATCTGATATATATTTATGTATATTAAGAGAGATGAGAGTAGTACAGATAGAATAAGGTAGAGGGAACATTAGAGAAATTATTTTAAATCGCTGGATAAAATATGATCAGAGACTGAACTGAAGCAATGGCAATGCCAATGGTAATAGAAAAGGGTCAGTATAAGAAATAGTTAGGATTTTCCGTGAATGATAAGAAGCAGTGGCACAGAAGAGAAAGATTCAATGTGGCTTCCCGGCTGGGGCATGGGCACTGGGTGGCACTAATCACATAAAGAAGGCATCTAGGCAGAATTCCCTCTTGACACATAAAAGAAAATATCTCTTAAGTAGCTAAAACTGTGAAAAAGAAATATATCTGGACAGTATTTTTCTTATATATTCCTTTATTCAGTATTTCAGTCATTTATTCAGTGA
>NW_006368522.1:0-857 GCF_000327345.1 Myotis davidii
TCCTCTATGAAATCAATAAAAATATATTAACAAAAAAGATACCTTTCATTCTTAAATATCCCCTCATGGTCATATGGAAACTTAATTATACATTAATTAAATTTAATTATACATTAGGCAGTAAATAATTAATTTAAGACTATTATTAGTACTTCAAAAACAGTAATAGGATGACACAATAGTTATTAACTAGTCAGGGATTGACTAATTTAAATAGAGAGGAAGAGGCTATCTATGTTCATATAGTTCAAATAGTGGGCATAATACATTCCACTGACTACAAAGTGGAAAAACAAAAATGTTCGACACATGACAAACTGAAGGAAGAACGTCCCAACTATGGGAAACTTTGTGGTCAAGGACTCCCAGAATGAGTGTGGCCGTAGCATGTTTGAGGACCAGGAAGGAAGCCAATGGTGATGGAGTGCAGGTAGAGAATTTCAGGAATAGAAGCCAAGAAATGTGCAGAGGCAGATAACATAGGACCTTCTAAGCCCAGACATCCTGGATTAAAACTCAAGTCTGCATCCAACAAAACTATTTTAACCAATTTGTGGGCTTCCTATGGGTCTGATTGTAGTTAATTCCACTTGATATAAGCCAAAAACAGATAGAGAAAGCACAAGACCTCTCAGACTTTCCAATCTCCCAAACCAGATTAAATTTGTGAGATGTAATTTTTACATTGGAGCTAGAATTATCTAAAATGTTTATGTTTAAGATTTATAGTTATAACTTTCTGATTTGAGAAATTTTATTTTTCAGAATAAATTTCCCAATGAAAAAGTAAAAAAAAATAAGTAGTTTATAAAAATTTATAGGGAATACTAGAGAGAGACAAAAGGACTTGTGGACAA
>NW_006368523.1:0-856 GCF_000327345.1 Myotis davidii
CTCTGAAATCAATAGAAATATATATTTTTAAAAGTAAAGACAGAAGTACCACCTGTTCCCGCACTTCCACTTCTCGGTATTTAGACCCAGAAGAAGGGCGAGCTGGGTCTCGAACACGTCCACAATCGCCACAGCTGGAGGCAGCCAGGTGTCCATGGATAGGCGAACGGACGTCGGTGTGCAGTGGGTCCATTCAATGGAACTGGGACTGCTCAGTCTCAGACAAGAAGGAAATCTGGCAGGAACGGCAACACGGATGAACCTCGAGGACATCACGTGCCCGTCACAAACGACAGACACCGCACGCAAACACTCAGGTGTGGCACCTGCAGGAGCCAGGACCCTGGGGACAGGAGCTGGAGGGCGAGTCGGCCCTTCCTGGGGACCATCTCACTTTGGGAGGAGGAGAAAGTTCTGCAGATGATGGTGGCGATGGTTGCACCACCGTGCGACTGTGCTTCTGCCACTGAGCTGCACACACTTAACCATGGCTGAAATGGTCAGTTTTATGGTGCCTGTGTTTTACCACAATTAAAAGAGGCTTCGTTTTATATGAAAAGAAAAAAGAAAAATCTGAGGCCTAGAAAGATTACATGATGAAAGGGGTCCCTCTATTCTGATGCTACTAGAATGATGCCAGACACCTGGCTGGCCGGCCGTGGCCGTGCCCCGTCTGCATCCGTAAGCTGACCAGCGTCCATGCATGGAGCAGGTGACCCGGGAGCTGTGCTGGGCAGGGAGGGCGGCCTCGGCAAAGGCAGAAAGTCACCATTCACCTGGCTAACGGGCTCCTTCGACCTGTTTGCCAACTTCCCTTCCTTCCATCTATATATATAAAACCCTCATATGCAAATAG
>NW_006368524.1:0-857 GCF_000327345.1 Myotis davidii
ATTTCTAAAATTTTCTAAAACCTGTCTTTTTCGTCACAAAAAATTCCTATTTCATCTCCTTTCCCCCCCATTTATCATGTATATCTCGTTACACAATGTCTAAGGTTTAGTAATTGATCATAAATTCTACCATGTCTTAATAGAATGCCATGTTACTGAAATTAAATGATTCCATTTTAGCAGTGACCAAAGAAAAATTCTTCAAAAAATTGGATTTAAATATGCAGCTCAAAGTCCAAAGACCAGGTGAGCTGTACACTTTGCAAAATGATGCCTTCAAAGGCCTGCTTGTACTTAGGTAATGCTATGGTGGTAGGTGACTAAAATTGTTATACTGAACATAATGGAAATTCAATGCTCAATAACATCAGAGTCCAAATTAGTGGGAGAAGAAAACTATAATTATAACGTACTATCCTATATTCAATTTCTCATAGACGTAAAGTCTTTCTCTATTCTGGGCTCACTATTCTCAACAAAAGACCATCAAGTTAGCTATGGAAGATGAAGAAAGAGGAGTATCATTCACTAGGGATGTTTTATACACCTGGCCTGGAAATGTTACTCAGTGTCCACTGGCCAGAAGGTATCTCATGAGCTCACATAGACACATGGTACCAGAGATATGCAGTCTTCCTTTGAGCACAGGGAGAAAATGAAATAGTTTGCTGAACTCACTGTTGTCTCTTCTACACTGCTGTCATCTGGTTTTACCATATTTTACTCCACTATCTGTCAAAGCTATATATTTTTTAACTTTTAAATTCTATGATTCTCCATTCTATTCTATATAATAAAAGGGTCATATGCAATAGACCGAACGGCAGAACAACCGAAAAACCAATCAAAGTGTAATA
>NW_006368525.1:0-857 GCF_000327345.1 Myotis davidii
TTTCCCTGACCTCCCGTGAGGATCAGAGACTATCCCTCTTTTTTAACTTTGACAATTGACTTTTGTTTCCTTTTCTAATTTTTATTATTTTTTAAACAATCCAGGACGACCCCCAGGTCTTATACCTGCAAGTTTCAACGTGTCTGAGCCTCCATTCCACACTCTTGGGTGTGAAATGGCTCGGCTCTTTTCTCTTTCTCTCATGTCTGTTGCAGGCATGGCTGCCTCCTGCCCCTGCCTGCCCAGTCTGGCCTGTACTCCAGCCCTGGGTGCCCTGCTCCCTGCCACAGTCCCCCTGCCTTCTGATGCCTTAAAGCCGGGCCCCAAACCCACTGGCCAGAGCCTCTCAGACGTCAAGCTCTGGAAGCTTGACTCAGGACCAAACAGCTCTGGCCTGGGGATTGGGTCCCTCTACCCAGGGCCCCCACCCTGGGGACAGTAGAAGGCCAAAGCCTTGGTCTTAGCAAACCAACTCCACCATTCCTCTGCCCACTGAAACCAGTCCCCTGCTCTTTGTCTATGGGAGTCCGGCACTGTGCACCTCACTGAGCCTCTGCTCACTCCCCCCATGTTGAAGATGAGCACCTCCATCCCTGGCCAGGTCACTTGGAGCTGGCCTCCCCTTGGACCATTGCTGGAATCACACAACTCCATGCAGATAAACTCTGCTCCTGCCCACCAGCAGGACCTGTTGACCTGAAGTGACCCTGGGCCCGCCCCTGGCCCACTAGGCCACAGCTTCCTTCTTACTCTGGGCGTCCCCCATCCTCTCACACAGACCTTTGCTGAATTAAAGTTTGGAAGTAAATGGTTTTAAAGAAAGCAGAGCTGACTGGTTCTTGAGACAGTGGGCCTGA
>NW_006368526.1:0-857 GCF_000327345.1 Myotis davidii
GTTTCTTCTCCTACTGAGCCAATAGTCCTAATCTTCTTAAGGTTCCTGCTAACCAATGCTATAAGAGCCTCCTAATCTCTGGCATACCCCTGCTTTTCTTGAGCCAGGCTGAATCTAAGAATATGGGACTTGTTGAAAATGTAACTTGTTGAATGAAAAGACACAGAGTTTCCAATTTTGTTTCCATAGTATCTCTGAAAAACTCAGCTCACTTCATAATGAATGAGGTAATGTTGAAAGCATACTCTTTAAAAATCAGAAACAAGACAGATGACTGCTAGCTCTGCTTCTATCCAACATTGTTGAGGCCCTCACCCTAACAAAAAAGCAATGCAAAGAAAACCATTATAAAAGAAAATCAAATTGTCATTATTCACAGCTGTTATGGTGGTCTTCAATGGCCCCAAAATAAGAGACACTATTAAAATTTAGGAGAAAATTTTGCAACATTGCTAGATATAAAATTAACATGCAAAACTCAGTTCCTGCATACCAACAATATGAAGAAAATGTAATATATTTAACATAGCAATTAAGGAAAAGCTATCTAGCACCTAGCACTGATGTTGATCTTCAACCTCTGTGTTTGGGGTTGTTTTGGCTTGGATGCAGAAAGGTCAAATGTCTACCTTAATGTCATTTCTTGTATCCCTAAATCTGTGCATAAGCATATGACTGTCAGTTACCATTAGTAACACAAACAAAGCAAGTCATTAGATTTTTATTGCTAATATCTAAATATTTGCTTTATGAATATAGTACACATTTTATATGTAACTTGGAGGGAAACTCTTAGGTTCTTTTTATGTTGAAGTGTTGATTGTAGTATAACTGCATATTATTTCAAAAATAAAATT
>NW_006368527.1:0-857 GCF_000327345.1 Myotis davidii
CCCACAGGTTGAGAACCGCTGTTTTAGACCCTTAAAGGCAAAGAATTACAAAAGGTTAAATCATAAACCAGCTTCCAACAATTTTGTTTTTCAATTTTTGTCAGTGGCTACTAGTCTGTTAAAAATAAGTCTAAAATTTGTCCAGTGTCTTCTCGTTCTTGCTGCCAACATTTTAGTGTGAACCCCTGTCATTTCATAGTTTTTGTACTGGGCTGAATAGTATCCTCCAAAATGTATGTCTTTCTTGAAATCCCAAAATATTATTTGGAAATGGGGTTGTTTCAGACCTAATAAGTTAAATTGAGGTCACACTGAATTAAGGTGAGCCCTTAAACTGGTATGACTGCTGTCCTTATAGGAAGAGAAGAGATAGAGACTGACACACGGGGAAGACGTGTGATGAGGCGGACAGAAATTGGAGTGATTTATCTGCAAGGTAAGGAATGCCAATGTTGCCTGGCTACCACCAGAATCTACCACAGCCTTCGGAGACAGCATGATCCTCTCGATACACTAATTTCATACCTCTTGCCCCCAGAACTGAGAGAGAGAAAAAATCTGTTTCCTTAAGCTAGCCAGTTGGGGCACCTCATTACAGTAACCCTAGGAAACTAATGCTCCTGTATTATTAAATTGGCCGACAGGCTGTTACTCCGCTTCTGTGTCCTTTTGGTACAATCCTCCCTGCACACAAGTAAAGTGGTGGAAGGGAATTAAGACAGTATTTACACGAAATCCACGGTGTGCCAAGGATTCTGCAAAGGAATCAGCAGAATATTGCATAAAATCAACAAAGAGGCCAGGGAGGCTTGCTTGAGAGAGAACCCTGGGGAGAATGAGGAGGCATGAGGAAAAAA
>NW_006368528.1:0-856 GCF_000327345.1 Myotis davidii
TGAGAAACCCAAGTGGAGTCTTAGGTACCATTCAGATGACCCGCCCCACCCAATGGGAAAGGACAGAATGGAGCATATGGTGTAAGTGCAGGTCATGGAGGGAACCTTGAAATATTTCCTATCATTTAGATGAGATTGGCCTCTGAGCACTAACCTGTAAGATCAATATACAATTGGTCAAATATGAGTATTCAACTAATCCCAATCAGATAGAGAATTTCCCAAGAAAAGGTTTGAATGAAGAGATATGCCTTTCACAAAGGATTAGTCATTGATGAAAAGATTTTTGAGAAAGCAAATACTCACCAATCCTACCCAGAAACAGTCTGTGAGTGCCTGACAGTGCTTTGCCTACAGACTTAATTCCAGGACAGGTGTAATCCCAACTGCAAGTGAGATGTATCAGGTTATTATTATTGCATGATGCAACTAAATATTCAAATATTCCATCTAGTTTTTCTTATTCTAAACGATATTGAGCAAAGCCACATCTTAATTATTAGGATGCTATGAAGAGAGAATGTGGTGATCATACTAACATGAATACATTAGTCCTTTTCCAAATGCAGTGTATTTCGTATTGCAAGTTAATCAATTTTCTTTTCCATTCTATGCCTCATTTGCTTATGAAGTTGGTTAGGCTATTAGCCAGACCCTAAAAAGGCCCATCCTGACCTTTATTTCCTGGTATTACTGCCCTCGAATAGGTCCTCTCACATTAACAAAGAACTGGACTGAGTGACCAACAGAATATAGTGCAAAAGACAGCATATGGCTTCCAACACTAGATCACAAAAGGCAATATAGCTACTACCTTGGTCTTTTGGATCCCTCCTTCAACCAGTCGCTATGATGC
>NW_006368529.1:0-857 GCF_000327345.1 Myotis davidii
GGGCCTGGTTAGTACTTGGATGGGAGAACTGGGCAGATTTGAGGAACTGGAAGGAGGCTCATGGGGTTAGAAAGCTGTGAGCCTCGCAAGGCATGGGATGCGGTGGGAGACGTATACGGGATCCTGAGGCCATGTTAAGGATTTGTGATGTATCCAAATGCTCCAGCAGGCTGGGGAATACCATGATTTGGCTTCTGTTGTTTTAAAGATCACCGTGGCTCCTAGAAGAAAACATAAGTAAAATTATGCAGAGTTAAGAGGCTCTAGCTGGAGCCAGACCAAAGATAAGGGTAGGGATGGAGAGAAGTGGATTACAGATTAGAGATATATACTGAAGTCTGACTCAGCAGGTCTTGGTGATAGATTGGACGTGGATTATGATAGAAAGTTATATTATGATAAAAGTATTAGGTATGATGTATGTGATATAAAGGAAATAATTCTATGTGATAGCTGTGCTGTGAGTATAATTATGTAAAAACTACTAGCATGTATGGACAAGGCCTGGAAGTACAGGAAATGAAAACTTTGATTTGTTGGAACAAGCAGGAGGAATATAGGATAGAAAACACAATATAGGACAAAAGCACAAACACTGAAGTCAGAACGGGGCTACCTCCCGGCTATGCCACTATCTCTGTGACACCGGGCAAGCTCTTTTAACCTCGGTAAGCCTCCTTTCTCTAATCTGTAAAATGGGGATCCCGCGTTGGACTGTTAGAAATATTACATGAGATAATACATGTAAAGTGCTTAGCTCTGTGCCTGATACGGTACATTCCCCAAACTGTAAGTATTATTACAATTACTGGCTATAATGGTGGAACTGGGGGGAAACTTCTACTCTTTATGGTGAC
>NW_006368530.1:0-857 GCF_000327345.1 Myotis davidii
AGGCACTCTAGATCTTATTAACTACTTACATGAACTGCATTGACAAAAGTAATTCAAGTATAGACATTAATGAGTTGTTTTCAAATAGCTAAAATTTACCATAAAAAATAGATCTGAATCCTAACATGGTGGATTCAGATTAAACGTTAAGAAGTTTTTATTTATAAACACTTAAAACCTATTACAAAGGCTGTGAATCAGATACACACACGTATCTGATTCACATATTAAGGGTTTTCTCCAATGAGTACCTCCCAGAAAGCCACCGACTTAAACCTTATTAGGACTGATTCATAGAAATTGGCCTAAAATTTCTAATTAGCTCAGTTTCTGGAGATACGCCAATAAAAAGACCATAGGATCATGTATCAGAATTAAGGGGAAAAATAACCCTTACCAAAAAAGAAGTTCCATGGGGGATACATTCCAAGATATCCAGTGGATGCCGGAAATGACTGATAGTACCAAACCCAATATATGACATGCTTTTCCTATACATACATATCTATGATACCACTTAATTTATAGATTAGGCACAGTAAGAGATTGTCAACGATAATTAATGACAAAATTGAACAGTTATAACAATATGCTGTTATAAAAGTTATGTGACTGTGATATCCTTCTCTCTCCCTTTTCTCTTTCTCATAACCAATCTGACATCCAGATGGCTACTTAGTGACTAATGGTAGGTAGCATATACAGCATGAAGATACTCAACAAAAGGATGATTCATGTTCCTGGCAGGATAGAGAAGGTCAGAGAGGAACAGTGCAAGCCTTCATCACACTACTTAGAATGGCGCAAGATTTAAAATTTATGAATTATTTACTTCTGGAATTTTCCATTTAATATTT
>NW_006368531.1:0-857 GCF_000327345.1 Myotis davidii
GGGAAAATCTTCTTGTGTTTCTTGCATAACTTGTATAGTGTGTGTCCACTTCCCTGCCTCCCCACACTGTTTTTGATTCAGATCCATTTTGATGGATGTGACTAAAATGCTAGGATAATCTCTGGGTGGATGGGGTCAAGAGCCCAG
The DNA here is from genome assembly GCF_000327345.1 of Myotis davidii. Classification (NCBI taxonomy): domain Eukaryota; kingdom Metazoa; phylum Chordata; class Mammalia; order Chiroptera; family Vespertilionidae; genus Myotis; species Myotis davidii. Next base: position 148 of record NW_006368531.1, read on the forward strand.
ACTGTCACTTAAAGGACTGTCACACATATTTATTGATAATATTATTTGACTAAAGTCTTCTCTCTAAACTATGGGCTTTACCAGAGTGAGCCATGGGTCCGTTTTGTTCACCATTGTATCTTTAATGCCAAGTACATTGTCTGGCACATTAAGTTTGTTGAAATCTGTTAGGATTCAAATGTAAGGTGACTACTTCTTTGCAAAGGGTATGTAGAGACACTTGATCCTTAGGACAGTTTAATCTCAGAACAACTCTACGAAGTGTTTATTTCTAACTACCATTTACAGATTCGGAGCTTAGACTTGGTGACAGAAAGTCACTATCGAAGGTCACACTACTCATTAATGGCAAAGCTGGTATTATGAAAGGGTGGCAGGGCTCTGATTCAAAATCATGGCCACTCTGAATATCCTTGGTCTTCAAAGTCTCATAGATAGGGCCCTGATTAAAACAGGATATGCAGATCAAGACTTCATTAGGAGTTAAAAAATACTGTTGTTCTTCCAAGAGACTGAAAAAAACTGAAACTCAATCTAACAGAGTTTCTACATTATCCTGTTGGGGGAATCTTTCCTCAGCCACAGCTACAATTCACTTCAGAGGGTCTCTCCTGGCCTCAACATATTATGTTCGTTAATATTTCTGGAGTACCCCGAATTTCTCCTTGTTACTGAATGCTTTCTCAATTACTTTACTTAGAAAAATTAAA
>NW_006368532.1:0-857 GCF_000327345.1 Myotis davidii
TTTTTTTTTTGCCATTGACTGGCTATAAACTCTGCTAAAGTGAGGGCGATTTGAGCCTTAAATGAAGGAAAATGACCTGGAGTTGTAATATTTGGTAACATTAAATGTTTTCTTGATCATAAAGATAAATACTCATTGTGGAAAATTGAAATACGAAAGAGAAGTATAAACAAGAAAGCCAAAATCCCCTGAAATCCCACTGCCCAGAGATAAGCAAGTTCAGTAAACACCCTCCAGACCTTCCATATACATAAGGAGAAGTTAAAATGTAAAGGACTTTACATAAACAGGCTCACATTAATAGGCAGTCTCACAATCTGCTTTTTTCATTCAACAAAATGTTGAGGGCAATCTTTTCATGTTAATGACTATAGATTTACATCATCCTTTTTAAATGGCTAAATAGCATTCTACTGTATGATGGAATAAATTAAAACAAATGAAACCAATATCCATCTAATTTATTATTAGCATTTATGAAAGAAGATACTTATTTGTTAGAGGGTGGTGGCAAAATTTATGTGAGAGAATTGTGGCTGTATTTCATTACTAAACTCCCCCTGATCAAATATCAATGAGTAAGAAAAACTGAAATATTCAAATCATAGAAATACCTTGTTGGAGAGTCAAAGGAATCGAAAGATTAGCAAATCACATCGTTCAATGGCTGGCTTTGTAAACCAACGAAAATGTAACTGTGGCTTTTCCCTTCCCTTTAAAAACAATGCTCCACAAACCAGTCCTAGGAAGCTGATTTTCTGGACACATAGGAACACATACAGATGTAATTCATCAAAACAGGAAGTGTTTTATTGCTACTCTCAGAGTAACTGATGCTGCACACAGCCTTTTACTAA
>NW_006368533.1:0-857 GCF_000327345.1 Myotis davidii
AAAAAAATTGTCATCAGTTGACTTACGGAAATCAGTTTGATCTACATATTTTGAGGTCGGGAAACTCAAACTAATCAGTTTAATAAAGACTGGCAAGTTGGAATTCATAATATACATAGTTGTCAGATCTTGGCTTCTGAGAGAGCAAATATTAGACAAGGAAAAACCTAAACTCAATTGATATAATTTCATAAAACACCGTTTTTTTTCTAAGTCATTGATCAATTTGTACAGTGCATGTAAGGCATATTTGCTGTTTCACTTTGGTGATCAATAGATGATTGCCTATTTGCTAGCAGAATTTGACCATCCTATTTGTGTAACCAATAAAGACAGTTTTCTTTGGAAATAAAATTAGTGATGTATTTAGCTAAAAATCGCCCCAAAATATTCTTTATATTTAGACACCTGTTGTAAAAGCAGATGATTGTCTAGATACCTTCGTATTGACACCTCTTAGAAGTGCAGACATGATTATAATGAATCTGCTGTGACTGCAAATCTGTCAGTGTAATGTGTCTCTTGGAGGTGCCTGGTAGGGTTTCATTACCAATTATAGTAAATAACATTTCTCTTGTGAAAAACGAGTTTCAGTGGACCTGTTATCGTTTTTCATGGGTGATAGCAGTATACTGAAAAAATCCTACAGGAGAGGTAAAATGTATTCGATACATTGCTATACTGCTAGATAGGCTGAGTATAAAAAAAATAAATACTATTTCATGACATATTTGGAATACCAAACCTTAAAGAAACTGGATAAATTACTGTGGGAAATGAATCTTTATGAAGAAATAATAGGTATAACTAGTTTAACATTATAAAAGCTAATCTGTGAAGTTATTCATTTAACGTTA
>NW_006368534.1:0-857 GCF_000327345.1 Myotis davidii
TCTCTCTAAAATCAATCAATAAATTTTAAAAATTAATAACATGCTCTGCAACTTATTAGCTACACTTACCACCTTTGTGGCCTTAAGTAGGGTACTTACCTTCTCTGAGCCGTTTTGGCATCTAAAAACCAGGCATAATATCACCAACAATCTATAGAGTTCCTGGAAGAAAACTGATGCTTTCAGAAGCTTCACCTAAGTGCCTGGCATAAATTTCAGTGAATGGCTGCTATTATTATTATTATCATCATCATCACTCTCAGACCAGAGGGACCATGAAGAAGAGCTGGGAAGACCCATCTCTTCCACCACCACCACCTCCACTCTCAGCACACAATAAACTGAATAAACACACAGTAAACAGTTGACTTAAATGACACATCAACTGCCTTTCATTAAGCACTGCTTCAATGAATGGACCTCCAAAAGTCTTTCAGGACTTTTAACCCAACCTGGACAGCCCATGGCAAAGGACATTTCATGACTTAGCACATGACCACTGGGCAGAGCAAAGGCAAAAGAGAGCAGTGTTAGTCCCTTAGTGTATGTCAGCATTTAAAGAGGCTTAGCCGTATATTTGGAGGCTATAAAACTCATCTCATGTATGATTTTTTATTACTTTATTACCAAAGTAATAGATGTTTATTGTAGACATTTTAGAAATATAGCCAAGCAAAATAATAAAATCATGCTTAATCCTAATAGATATATAGATTTTTTCTTTAATAATATTTTGTGACCTAAAACCTATATGTTCATGTTGACCAAAGTCACCCCAATAAATTTAATAAAGAAATAAATAATTTTGCCCTAGCTGGTTTGATTCAGTGGATAGTCAGCCTGTGGACTGAAGGGTC
>NW_006368535.1:0-857 GCF_000327345.1 Myotis davidii
GGGATGCCCTGTATGCAATATAATGTAAATATATAAATATGTAATATCCATAAAGGAATACATGAATGCCTGCACTCATTTCTATTATTATATCCTAAGCTTCTATTACTATACTCTAGTTTTAGTACAGATGATAGAACTAAAGACAAGCTTTCATGGTAAATTTAAATAGTTAAAAATTAAGAAGACGCTATTAATGAAGAGCAGGAAATTATCTTTAAATGCAGAATTGCATTGTCTTTATGTAGACAGAGTAATGTTGATTTGACTTAGAATTAAATAGAATCATGCCTTGAAGTAAATTCTGGTGTGCATATTTTATATCATTGTGTAATATAATGAAATTAAAAAGCAAATGTGTCACAGTGAAAGACACATTTGCTTTTTATTTTTCAGCTTTTATTGTGACAAGTAGAATATGAGCTTTCTATTGAAAATAATTGTCCACTTGAATTGCAAAGCACTTAAGCCTTTTTCTATTAACTTCACTGAAGAGCTTTTTAAAATACTTTAATAAATTTTTATGAATAATTTGGCAATTATTGGTGTTTGTGCATTTTTATTCTTATACTTCAAAGATAAATATTTTTAAAACTAGGTTTCAATTAAAAATGCAGAGAAGCCAACATGTGTTAATGTGCCCTTTCCCTTATATGATTTATTGCTTTGACTCTGAGTAAAAGCATCGTGAGAGATTTAGCTGAAAGATTTAAGATTAATTTACACTTGTTTCAGCAAAATATAAATATAAACCAAAAATTTCCTTTGTATTCAAGATGATCAGGGATGTCCAAGATTAAAAGATACATTACAAATGTGAGAAAACAATAGACACACACACACACACACACACACAC
>NW_006368536.1:0-857 GCF_000327345.1 Myotis davidii
AAATGAACTCTAAGTCATTTTAATATTTTCTCAGCACACGTGAACTTCTGATCCCCAACTTAGAGAACTAACTTTACGTACATACAGCGGTTTTACAATGTTACACAAATGCTTTCCCCCCCACTTAGGAAACTGAAATACCGACATACGCTTCACTCCCTCGTTCTCTCTGACAATGTGTTGATGGCTTGTGACATTATGTAGCAAATCAAATGATATTTCAGGCCACTGCCAGATCTCTCTAGTTAGTAGACACTCAGAGTCACTTTCCTGCTCATCTATTTCATGCATCCCTGCTGACTCATCCTCTAAAAGGGTCCCTTTCTCTGGGGAAGGGGGCAGACACTGAAGCTGTAGGTTGTCATGCAGCGGAACCCACTTCCTTTACTGACCTCTTTCCAGCAATGATTCATGATCTGGTAGATATGAGAGGAGGCCAGCCGGGGCTTGTACAACCGAAATCCGGTACTGATGTCTTCCACCACCTCGGAGTTGCTTCGGTTTTCATACGGGATTTTGCCTTCGCTGAAGACTTCCCACATTAGCACACCTATAAGAAATGGCGAGCGCAGCACAACTAATGAGAAAGCTCACAAATAGCAAACAAACAAACATACATCTCGAAATCACAGACTCCTTGACATTAAGATTCAAGTCCCTGCCTCCAAGAAGTAAAATATCAAGCCACCTGAGGCTTATTAGGCCTGTACTATTTCTAAAGAACAGAGATTTCCCAACCTTCTTAGTGGTGAAGAGTTGTCAGGCTCAACCCCCTGTTACATCTAACTCAGATGCTACTACTAAAACTTGCAGGGGACATAAACTCAAATGTCTACACGTGACATAAATGAGTGAAG
>NW_006368537.1:0-857 GCF_000327345.1 Myotis davidii
AGCATTAGGAAGGTTGAGAACCACTGCTAAAACCTAGAGTGTAACTTATATCAAGTTCCTTTTCAATATAAGGAGAGGAGAGTGAACATTTAAAATTGGAGACCTGGAGTGTAAGCTCCCTGAGAGCTGGGACTTTGCCAGTTTTGTTCCCTATGTTCTTAGCTTTAGAACAGCGTCTGGCATGTAGTGGGCACTTGGTAAATGTGCTCCCAACGTGGTAAATAGGTTTCAGAATAAAATAACAGTAATTTAAAAACCCTTATCTTTGAAAACCAACTACTACCTTATGCCATGATTTTCTTCTTGATATTTAGTTGTGGTTGTTTTGTAGGATTGGAACATGTCTGGTATCTAAAAACCTTAAAATATTTTTTGAATGGTCAGTGACACTTGAGAGAAAAAACTCCCGTCTTGAGGTACAGGTAGAACTTCCTGAACCTGGTTCTGCCTTTCTTACCCAAGGGAGGGAATCTTAATGAGCTTGAGGACAAAAGCCAGTGCCTTTCCAGTGTAACTCCACGGTTTAATTGTTCACTCTCCTCTACTTATATTGAAAAGGATCTTGATAGCCATGACAGGTAGAATAAGCCCCCCTCCTCCGTCCCCTCAGTATGTTCAGGCCCTTATCTCCAGAACCTGTGAATACATTATATGCACAAGGGACTTCGCAGATGTGATGAAGTTAAGGACCTTGCGATGGGGAGGTTATTTCGGATTCTCCAGGTGGGCCCGATAGAATCTTCTTAAACTGTAATCAAAGGCAGATGTGATTAGAGAGGAAGAGTCAAAGAGTTGAAACATGATTTTGATGATGGGGGAAGGGGTTAGAGCAGTGGTTCTCAACCTTCCGGCCCTTT
>NW_006368538.1:0-857 GCF_000327345.1 Myotis davidii
AGGGAGGGAGGGAGGGAGGGAGGAAGGAAGGGATGAGGCTGGCTCCTCCTGGGGTTTACTGGCACTTTCCGGGGTGCCCCACCCTTCCTCCAGCCCACAGCCCTGCCCTGCCCTGAGTCATGCAGCAAGCCCAGCGCTCTAGGCCCTGTACATGCAGCAGTTTCCTGCTCTGCAACCAGGCTCACACCATCCTCCTACACGTCACCCAGGAAGTACTCCACTCCCTCAAGGTATCCAACAGCCACTGCTAGGCCAGCTTCTTCCTGGGTGTGTGGTGTGCCGCGTCTCCCCTGGGAGACCGTGAAAGCCTTGAGGATAGTGTGAACCCCAAGAAGGAATATATCTACCAAGAAAGGCTCCCCCTGGTCAACTGGGCCCAAATTCATAACCAGGGTCTAGCAGACAATATTGATGGAAGCTCCTCACACACTGTCTCAGGGGAAAGCTGCAGGCTGAGGTTTCAACCTCCAGCACTGGGCTTCTGCTGAGTCAACCCTGTTAGGGGAGTTCCTGGTATAATATTGACCCGTGGACTTAGAGACCTGATGGTCCAATGGGAACTGTGCAACTATATTCTCATTTGCACCTATACTGACCAGTCAGAACTGCTCCACAACAACCAATCAGAATGCACAGTTCTGACCAGTCAGGACTGTACTGTTTGGACCAATCAGTGATGAAAATTTAGATTCCTCATTTGCATAACAATGGACCAAACTGGGAACCAGGCTGGGAACTTTCTCCATAAAAGACAAACTTTTAGCATCCACCAGAGGCTGCATTTCCCTGTTTGCAAACTACTCGCCTGAATAAAATTCCCCTCTTTCACACCTCACATTGGGAATTTCTACTGACAA
>NW_006368539.1:0-857 GCF_000327345.1 Myotis davidii
TTTTTTTTGGTGTTTAATTAAAAGTTCAAAAACTGAAAAGTGTAAAATCTTTAGCTTTTCGTAGTGATTTTTCTTCTTAAGCTATTAAAGATAAAGCTAATATTTATTTCAATGTTCTAAAAACATCAAACACTAGGCTAGGAAAATGAGATTGGTAAACTAGTGTGTTCAGCACAGTATTTTGTTAGAGTCATCAAAGAATATTTTGCAACTTCTTAGAAGATTTTATAAATTATGTATTATTTATTGGCTTCAAATAAATTGCCTCCAATAACATACTAGGATTTTTCACTCAAGAATGTAGGCAAATCATTTTGAATTTCTTTATAGTTTTCATAGGGTGGGCTTGACTATATTGAAAACTAACATCATGTCTGTCACATTCTATTGGTCACAAAGGTCTTCCCTTATTCAAGAGAATGAAGGATCAGGCTTTTCATGAGAGAGGCTGCGACGTCACATTGTAAAACGACATGCATTCAAGGATGGGACATTTTCGTGGCCATGTTTTGTCACCTACCACAGATGGAAATCTATTTTTTAAGATGAGTTATGTTCACACTTCTTATAAGTTTGTTGATGTAAGATCATCATTAGGAAAACCTGTCATTAAGAAGGTCATCATTTTGTAATTCTGTATTGTAAGCTTCCCCACCCCCCTCCCCATGTCAGGTTTGCAGCTGTTTTTACTTCTTTGCCCCATTTCTTCCCTATTAATCCTCATATTCCAACATACACACATCTAATTTGCTTCTCTTGTTAAAACTTGTTTTATGGCTGAGAAACCATATATTACAAAAGTTGTTTATCATATACTCTCTAAATAAGGCTAAATTAAGAAGTTAGTAGTTACCTAT
>NW_006368540.1:0-857 GCF_000327345.1 Myotis davidii
TATCTGTACCCCAGCCATGTTTAGAAATAGCTGATATGTTTATTCTTCTCTCAAGGGCAGGAATGTAAAGTTTTTCATGAAGTTATAGGCTATGAACAATAAGTTCTCCCAAAATTACTCTGAGAGAACACTAGGCCAATCTGGCGATACTTATGTCTAATTCTGTCAATTCTTTCACCTCCATTTATATATTCATATTATGTTGCTTATTTGTTGACCTGTTCCTGTGAGCCCTCTATTTGTTTCAGTCTTTCTTCTGGGCCATTGCTTGGTTTCTCAAATTATTTTACATAAGCTGTCTGGAAATCCAAGGCACTCCATTATAACGGAATTCCTTGGGCCACATAAAATTAGTCTGAATGGTGACTGCATTGCCCGTACGCCAGGTCAGAGAGATCTCTGATTTTTAACTTCTTCCCTCAAAGATGCCTCTTCTTTTCCCCCATGTTCCAGCCAATTCTTCATTGCGGCCCTCTTCTCCTGGACTTAGTTTCCCTGAACTTCAGCATTCCCTGACTCCTCTGGAAGCCAATATTTACTTCATCTGGGGTCGCCCTTGACAATAACATGTAAGCAATAGTCACAGAAATGTGTATGAGTGACACCAATAATTGTCAAATGTTAGCTCCAGAAAGTTCTACACATAGAATTCTGCTGATGCTAGAAAAACCAAGTAATCAGAGGTAGTGCGCACGAGAATTACCTAAAATGTTAATAGTCATTTGATCCTTGGCTAAACAGCAGTGTGTTTTAATGTAGAACTTCAAAGCAAACCAACATAAAGAGAACAGAGAACATTTCTAATGATAAGTGGTGAGTTCGCCTCCCTACCTTCTTCCGCCTCAGTTTTTAAATGG
>NW_006368541.1:0-857 GCF_000327345.1 Myotis davidii
GATTAAAGAATAGGCAATAATCAATTTTCCTATCATCTATTTTCACACTTATTTCTTGCTTTCCTGCTGCCTATATCACTTTACATAGTTCAATAGAATTTTTGAAAAAGAAGATACTTCTTTGAAAACTGCATGATCCGTCATTCTTACTTCCCAGTCTCAGAATCAAACTGGACTAACAACTTGCTCTTAATGTCTCTGAACAAACTCACCTAGCTTCCTGCCTAAGAGCTTAGCCTAGGGATGTTTGAAAATATTAAGATATGAAAACACACTGGAACTATAATAAACAACTCAGCAATATACCTTCTAAGGTGGACAGATTCTTGGTAGGCAGCCCTAATTACTGCAATCACTTTTAGGTGTTCTAATGCACTCAGCTGAATTATGCACCACACTGCTTCTGAATGACACAGCCATTTCTGACTCCATTAATATGGAAGATTTCAGCCAAATGCTCTTAAACGATAGCTTCTCTTTATTTGTAATTTCAGACTCTATTGATTTCCTTCTGTTCCCTTCATTATGATTTCAATTGATTACCTTGGCAACTGCAATAACAATGATTGCACTTGACACTGTCTGAGACTCTTGAGATGGTATTTGAATAGGAATGGTATAATTTGGGAGAAAGTGCCTGTAAGAACCTGTCATTAACAGTACACTTACACTTTACTTTTATTGACTTTACTCTTTTTTTGAGTAGGCTCTTGTCACAGAGTTGGCTGTTAACAGGGCTACAGTAGTAGTTCAGGTTTCTGCAGCTCTTTGGAAGGTTACAGATTCTCATTATTAAAGACAATGGGATGGGCTTGCATAGACATACATAACACATGTAGATATATATTGTGTGCGTG
>NW_006368542.1:0-857 GCF_000327345.1 Myotis davidii
TGCTTCTTTCCAGGCATTCATAGCTAGATTAATTACCAGTTTTCATACTGGTATCAAATTCCACCAGCATGAAAACATTCTGAGTTGTGGGGCCCTGTGTAGATTGCACAAGTCACACACCCTGAAGCCAGCCTCAATTCTGTCCCTTCACAAAAGGCCTCTTGTTCTCGGAGATACATGCTATGTAAATAAGAATGGAAAGTATAAAAGAATGACAGAATTGGCAATGATATCTTTTTTCTTGCTTTGGAAGCTGAGATGTCTAGAAATTGCAGGCTAGAAATAGACAATACACATCATAAAACCATGAAATATTGTAAATGTTAACAAAATCAATATAAGTACAAACTGGGCTCTATTCTGAGAAAAATAAAAGGAATCCAGAAATAATTGAACCTGACCATTTTGCGCCTAGAGCTCCAGAAACCACAAAGTCACTTCTTTCCTGGTAACTGCCCTTACGTTCATACATAAAACCTCACCATTCTTTAAAATGGAGTTTTATTTAAATCCATTTGTCTGACTCAGCTCCAAGATCAATTCTATTTGCATTAATAGATCTGGTCTATAGAATCCAGGAAAAGGAAGCAGTTGTTCCGTGTTTATGTGTACCTGTGTACACATACTGAGCTGTTTAATTTAAGAACTGGGACTATAGAAGGGAATCTAGACACAAATATATTTTTAAAAACACAGCAACTAAAACTCATTATCATGCCGTTATTGAGTACATAATATTCTTCTGCATGATGTGTCTTATATGGGATTGCATGTGTACTTTGTATATGTATTTCTCATAACTGACTGGCTCAAATGGAGTACACATCTTTTTTAAAATATTTTTATTGATTTCAGAG
>NW_006368543.1:0-857 GCF_000327345.1 Myotis davidii
TGTGTGTGTAGTATGTGTGCATCCTTTATGATTTTCTACATGAAGGCTCATGTTATCTGTTTTTTGAGATAATTTTACTTTTTTACTTTCTAATCTATATGAGTTTAATTTCTTTTTTTTTAAACCTTACTTAACTGGCTATAACCCCCAGTACAGTTTTGATGGTTGAGTTTTTTTCTTTTATAGTTTATCCTGTGGAACCCCGCCCTCCATGGTCATTGATACCAAAAAGTGATAAAGTATGAGTGAAAAGATTATGTGTGCCATTTGGACTACCTGCTATTAGAGATTACTAATGCCATCTTGTCTTGTTTCAATGGCATGGGATATTTAAAATTTATACACATACAAATTATGCCACATAAATAAAGCAAGTCCTACCATTAAATTCATCAGAACAGTGATACCAAAATATGATTGGAAAATCCCAATGGATTTGAAATTAACCAACACATTTTAAAAGCTTTGGTCAACTATAAAAGAGCACTGGGAAATACAAGTCAAGAAGTAAAAGCTAAGCAATCTGTTCTCAATAATTTGCAGGGGATTTCAGCAGACCTTGTAAAAAGATTTCCTAATGACCAAAGGAAATCCTGGTTCTTATAACATAAAGAGAAAACAAAACATTTTAAATGAAATATAAGATCATATTTTGGAAATATACTACTGCACACTGCAGATGGTTTAAATGCAGTTTGTTATACCTGCATTATCGCAGACCTTATACAGCTATTTTGACATTATGCACATTTCAAGATTGTCTCTATAGTTAACTACATAGAAATATCATGCCGTTGATATCTTTCTTTGATGTTTTGGTTATTCCCAGGCAAAATATGATATCTAAGAATTTTTTT
>NW_006368544.1:0-857 GCF_000327345.1 Myotis davidii
CTGGAATTAAAAGCTGGACTCTCCAGGGGGCTGTCGTTTGGGAAGCAGTAGCTGCTGATGTTCAACGGCAAACCTACATGTTGACGGCTTTCCCACTTCGCTGGCATGATCACATCCCCGTGAGTGCACCATATTACTCTCGGAGCTGTGAGAGAGGCGACCCATTTATAGAACCACTGAGTCACAGCGGGCAGGCGGCTCTGATTCTGCGATGGCTCGAAGCGGTGCTTGCCAGGTCCACTCTGTGGTCATGGATGTTCACCGTTGGATGTTTTCAATTTGTCTTCCAATGTGATGTGGACTCCAACACGTAGCAGATTTATAATTTCTCCATTCTCCCCTGCCACTCACACTTCAGTGTGAGATTTTCTCATTTAGTGCAGTAGCGGTATCACCGGGAACCCATTCTGCGGTGTTTGTGCAAGTAGAAGCCTCCTGGGCCGTCTTCACCCTTGTCATGACTCCACCACCCACTTCAGCCACCGCGAAGTTCACCCCCTCCAAGTTCGTCTAGCTCAGCTGCCTGCTCCCCACACTCACTCCTGCCCCTCATTGCACTGCCTCCCACATGTTGAATCTGCTGTTCACGGTGAAGCCATTGAATTCCCCAAAGATACAGAGTGTGGCCATATTGTATTAGAAATCTTCACGTGTGTATTTCAGCATCTTTGACGGTGGTGGGCATGGAGAGATGCTCCCCCAAACACACGGGGGGTGGGGAGCAGACCAGGAAGAATTTTGAACTTTACTAATGCCAGACACAGTCCACTCTCTCCGGGATGCTGCTAACACAACCCAGACAGAGGGGCATCAGAGCTGTGCTCAAGTTTCTCAGAAGGAGATTAAGAAGAGGCGTG
>NW_006368545.1:0-857 GCF_000327345.1 Myotis davidii
GGTCAGTGTGCATCATAGCGACCGGTCGTTCCGGTCACTTAGGCTTTTATGTATATAGATTCTGGAGTAAATAAATGGCTTTCTTATGCCTTCCATTCTTGTGATTCATCAACAGCACTGTCATCCTTTACACTTAGACACGTCCCAGGGTGCTTTCTGAATTCCAAAAATAAAGATTAAAAAGAAAAATACAACTTTTCAGAAAATTGAGGTCTGAGCAGTTGCTTCCAAGGAAGAATCCAGAAAGAAACCAGTATGAACATTTGTCTCTTGGGGGACACATTTGTAGAAGAAAAGGAGGCACTAGAAAAGAACTTGGTTAATGATCGTTAGAGTCTTGACTGACAGTCCACTGAGTGGGTGGGAAGCTAATCTCCCAGAGGCAGGCTCTCTTTAAGCTCATTAAAGTTTATTTAAAAATTACTTAAGCATTTTATCAGGAATATTAATTTCTTCCCAGGAGGAAGTTGAGAAATCCATCATGCAAAATGTTCTATCCAGATCAGGTTTGTGGCAATTTCTCTTTTCCAGTGAATATCTTTCAACTCCCCAAGAAACTAAAGCAACTCTCTTTGCTTTAATTTCTTTTACAGCAAAGGAAATAATTCTAGTGTCATTTCAGACTCAACCCTAAAACCAGAAGACAGTGAACAGACTTTCTAGAAAAAAAGACAATGTTTTCAGACTTCCCAGAAAAAACAACAACACTGGTGTGGTCCAAGATTTTTATACCTGACAATAAATGATTCCTATGGAAGAGCAAAGTAGGCATATTTTGATTGTAGGAGGATTCAAAATGTACCCCATTTTACTCTTTCTGAAAAACACACTCAAGGAAGTGCTCTAGCAAAACAAAA
>NW_006368546.1:0-857 GCF_000327345.1 Myotis davidii
AAAAAAAACTCCCGTATCACCCACCACATTGGTTGTCAAGTCTCTTTTGTCTCCGTTCACTGGAACGGAGTTCCTCAGTCTATGTCCATGACCTGGGCAGTTCTGAAGGCCACAGACCTGGTGCTTCTGGAATGCCCCTCCGTTTAGATTTGCTCTGTGTTTCCTCATGGTTAGGTTCAGGTTGTGGGCTTTTGGCAGAAACACCTTAGGAGGGAGGCTGTGTCCTTCTCATCAGATCTGGAGCCCGTGACCTCAGTTTGCCCATCACTGGTCACATCATCTGCCACCAGAAAATCCACACAGGGGAGAAGCCCTACAAATGTGGTGAGTGCGGCAAGGGTTTTTGTCACATCTTCCTGTCCCAGCACCAGACAATCCACACCGGAGAGAAACCCTACAAATGTAATGAGTGTGGGAAAACCTTCAGCCACAGCTCATCCCTGACCCAGCATCAGTGGGTTCACACAGGAGAAAAACCCTAAGAGTGCTCAGAGTGTGGCAAGCCTTCAGTCACAGTTCATCCCTGATTCAACACCAGAGAATTCATATTGGTGAGCAGCCATACGAGTGTAATGAGTGTGGGAAAGCTTATACGCAGTCTCCCACCTCATTAGGCACCACAGCATTCACATGGGGGAAAAACCCTATATATGTAATGAATGTGGCAAGGCTTTCAGTCACACCTCATCCTTTACTCAACACCAGACGATTCACACAGGTGAGAAGCCCTACACATGTAATGAATGTGGGAAAACCTTCAGCCAGAACTCTTCCCTGACACACCATCAGAGGATTCACACTGAGGAGAAGCCCTATGAGTGCCATGATTGCAGGAAAGCCTATACCCAGATTTCCCA
>NW_006368547.1:0-857 GCF_000327345.1 Myotis davidii
GCTAACCGATTGCGCCACTGGAGCTCTAGGACATTTATTTCTTTTTGGTTAATTTAGCCTCTGTTAGCAGCAGGGTTCTGGGTATGGAGTTCACACAACTAGTATCGACTTCTGTCTCATTACTTCATGTAACACTGCGTGTATTTCACAAGCTCTCAAGATCTGATTTTAATCTGGGTTCATGTATATGATGAATTGGTAGTACATACTTCATAGTGCCTGTCAGTCAGTGGGCACTTAATAAGTGTCACTGTCTTTGTTGCTTCCCTCAGTTCTTCATCAGTGCTCCATTTCTGTTGAGCTTTTAAAAAACTCTATGGTTTACATTTATTATTCAACTCCATGTAGATATTAAATTAGGAGATCATGATGAACTTTCAGGATTCTGAGTAAAACCCCCAGGTTAATGTGAGATTGGTGAGACTCACTGCATAAACAGTTCAATTTAAAAGAAGGAATGTCTACAGCATTAAAATCAGTTTAAGCAAGACCCCAAAATTTAATAAACTTTTTATGGCAAATAAGAAATCTATAATACAATAATTAGTATAAAAGCTTTGCTATTTACTGCAATTTGACTGATGCTACAAAGACAAGTTATTGTTTAATCCCCATAAGAGCCTGATGAAATCAAGTAATGCTTTCCAGAAGAGTTAGCTGATGCTTGGAAAGTTTAGTTTTCTGTAGATCTTAGAATTAGAAAATGCCTGAATGGGATTTGAGTCCATGTATTTTGGGTTTAGAAGTTGCAACCTTAAACACAGTGGTATACATCAGAATAATGAAATATACCACATAACACTTTCTTCTTTTTAAAATATACATTTTTTGTTGATTTCAGAGAGGAAGACAGAGAG
>NW_006368548.1:0-857 GCF_000327345.1 Myotis davidii
AAAAAAGATAATTACAATACTTCTGGCTAATGGTTATAATGCCAGCTCTAGATGAGATGTTTTTAAGGGGTTTAGTCTAGAAAGCCAGGCAGGGTCAGCTGTTTGGGGCTCTTGACTGGAGAGACGATGAGTAAAAGAGAACCAACTGGTGCCCCTTGGCTATTCCAAAGCTGTCCAGCATCTGCACAGGAAACATGGGTGATTGCAGTATCCAGTTGGAGGGTGCAGGGACGCATAGCAAGTTTCCCAAAAACCAGTGCTTTCTGTCTGAAATGTATGGCCACGAAGGATGCATTCCTGGGATCTGGTGTTTCCTGGCTCATTCAAATAACAATGATAATGTTAGGAACCTTCCAACCACAGGATTCTTCTGCATTCTCGATGACAAGAACGGCCAAAGCCTCGTCCACCTGCTCATGATCTTCGCTCCCGTTGCTTGAATCCTGTTCCTGGCCTGCTGGGTCTTCCACCCGTGCTCGACAGCGCCCCGTTCAGTCCGCTGGCCAGCATTATCCTGTGAAGTAAGTGGCTCCACCCCGGGTTGATGAGCTTATCTGATATTTTCCCCCCACTGTGGTGGCTAATTTTGTTTGAGATTTCACAGTGCTTCTACATTTATACATGTAAACAGAGGCACGTTTTCCTCCATGTCCGCAAGTGTCTCAGCAAAAAAGAGAATTTGCATTCACCTCCCATCATGCCTGCCTGTTTCGGATTTGAAAAGCTGTGGGTCAGCGTGTGAATGTGTGTCAATTAGACGATCCTACATTAGTTCCCAAAGGAAAGGAAATGGCTGTTCTCGCTTAGGTTTTGGAAATATCCAGAGGGTGCAGGGCAATCTCCACGTAAAACAGCGG
>NW_006368549.1:0-857 GCF_000327345.1 Myotis davidii
TGTACCTCAAGAATTAGCTCTATCCTTACTTTTACAGAAATTGCTTTCTTTAATTTGTTTATAATTTTATAAAAAGTAAACAATGCTTCCTCAGACACCATAGTTTGGTTTTTGTACAAAAAGACATATATATGCTTAATTTAAGACTTTTAATTGCAAGTTCCTTATACTGTTATCCCTCAAGCCTAGGACATTTTTCTGTAGCGTTTTCCTGAGCTTGCGCTTGGTTGATTGCCTACTCATGAAGGAGGCGACCATGTCCCTCTGTCTTCTGGAGCTCCTCTGAATTGGTGGTTGGATGCAGAGCCTTTATCATATTCATGCTCAGTTCCTTCGGCAAAAGTGAGGGTGGTGGTGAGGTGAGCCAGAAGCACGTAGCGGCTAGTTGTTGTTGAGAACTGCCTAAGGCCTGAGAATGTTAGCCTGATTGCAAGCTAATAGCTGAGCCTGGCACTTGGGTGGGCAGAAGACGTGAGATTCTCTGGCACAATAGTCAGCCTGAGTTTTGTGTTTCTGTTGGATCCCCTGGGCAATTTCCATGGGGTGATTGGGAAGCAGGCACAAGTGGATCCTAAGAAAATAAAAATGAAAAAAAATACTTTCTGTCACAGTTGAAAAACTCCGAGTTTAGGAAATCCCAGTCTTCTAAAGAGGACTGACAGAAAATTTACCCTCTGCCCTACGGGGAGAAACTGTTATTATATTCCAGTGTTGTTTGCTATGTACACATATTCTTGAAAACATAGTCCAAACCAAAAGCTGTCACAAGCAATGCAGAAATGCTATGCAGAATTATCTCCCATCTATTTTCCCTATTATTGTGACACTAGAGGCCTGGTGCATGGAATTCTTGCACC
>NW_006368550.1:0-857 GCF_000327345.1 Myotis davidii
AGGAGGAGTCTTTCTTGGGGAGGCATCAAAAAAAGCGAATATTTCTATGAGTCAGTGGAACCTGGTTTAATTGGAGGAGGCACCAAACCACACTTTAGACATTCAGATATCAAAGACTCCTATAAAAATGAAAACTCATTTGGGGAGCGACATATTAAGCAGCTATGTTATACCACCACAGCGTATTTTACTGGCCTAAGTAATTGAATAAAGAGCTCTAGCGAATTCTGGGAGAATAGGACCTTGGACAGCGGCTTTATGATCCTGGAGGGCAGAAGTGAATAAATTTTCAGCTGAGAAGTGAGGGTAAAAATGACTATAATAATTAACATGTATTGAATGTATAACATTCCTGCCTCACCCCATGACATCTTGGGTACCAGGCATGATGTGGGGCTGACCTGATTTAAACAGGAGATGGAAGCAGATAAAAGCATGAGTCTGGGGAAGACGGCTGTGAGAAGGATGCATGGAGGGTGGAAGGACAGCAGGAACACATGGTGTTGTTAGTCTTACGGGATCATTCTGGAAAAGCGCATCAGGCCATCTCCAGGGTCCTCGTTCGCTGCAGTATGGCTTCATCTTTAAATGCCTTAGAACAGTAACTCTAGAACAGTAACTCAACCTTTGCCTGCATCTGTGGCTTTTCTCAGTGGAAAATGGGATGTGTTTCAACCCCATTCACTGTCAGGAGACTGGGCAGTTGAAAACTATCTTTTTAGCTGTTGCCTTAGCTAAGCCTAATGAAAACGACTTCTGCTCTATTTCAGAATCAGTCGGAAATATATTTCAAATCGTTTCACTGAGGTATTGCTTTTTCTCAGTCCACATCAGAGACAGCCAGATCGCTGCCTCAC
>NW_006368551.1:0-855 GCF_000327345.1 Myotis davidii
AAAAAATGGAATTAATATTGATTCCCCAATTAGTAAGAATCATCAATTTTAAGTCATTAGCAGGATAATGCAGGATAATGTACTTAAATTAGATTAGAAAAATGGTTTCTAACATTTCTCTTCTAAAATACAGGGATCTAAAAAAAGTATTTAACATTTTCTGTAGCTTTAGCAGAAAATAAACAACAAAGAGTAAGCAAGTGATTGTGGAGCACTTAGTAATAGAATACAAGGATATTTGGTCAACATATGACATGTGGTCCATACTGTCAAACGAGTCATAATCCCATGGGAGGGGAAGGCTGTTGTGGTTATCTTGGAAGTGACAGAATCAAACTATGTGACCACATTAAACATTCCACCTGGTCTGATAGGTGGACAGGAGGAGAGTTGTTTTTAAATGGCTTCCTACCTCAGTGGTACTGAGATGATTAAAGAAACCCGTATCTAAATATGTACTTAGCTTGAACAACATTTTTCTAGGACAAAGATCATTTTTCTACTTTGGTGTATCTTTAGGGCTTAATATTACTAGATTCACAGTATTCCCTCTGTAAGTATCTTCAATTGTTGATACTGTAGTTGATACATTTCACAGATGAAATTCTTCATTTTCCAAGGTAGATAAGAGGACTTTGATTAATATGTAATGGGAAATATATAAAGAAAGCTTAAAGAGCAAATTAGCAATCATAAACTCCCTTTAAGAGTGTATACCATATGTGTAATTCTCTAATACCTTTACTCTGAAGTTAACCATTCAAAGTACTAAATATACTGATCTAAATAAGATTTTCACATCATCTGATGAAGGAACAAAGCAACGTATCCTATCTAATAATAGACAAACATGGT
>NW_006368552.1:0-857 GCF_000327345.1 Myotis davidii
ATGTTTCTCTTTTATTAGTGTAGATTATAACACCTACTATGAAATAGGTCTTGATAACATCTCTATAGTGTAGAGAAGAACAGGAGCCTATGATCACATAACTGACAAGTCATATATAAACGGCATTAAAACTCAGGAGTGACACTGTGTTCTGTAATTATACCTACCCTTTATAGCCAGGATGCGATCTAGGTGTCCAAGTATTCATTTATCATATAACTAAGTCTAATTCTTAATTGTGGCCTTTGAAATTTTCAATGAGATAATAAATTTGGTTTAATGAAAGGAAACAATTAATGAAAGAAAGTTATGTCTGGATAACTCAGGTTTTAAGCACATAATAATAATGATGCTATTGTTGATTTTTGGTTGACAAATGAGTTGAAATTTGTCATTTATACATTACACAGAATAAAAATGTACATCACTCACTGGGTTTGGATGAATCACTAAATTCATCCTCGCAATTGTAAAGTACAGTTTTTATTGTTACTATCATGACAAATCAGATTACATGGAATTTTTACAAGTGCATGAAAAACGTTCTGTTGCATAAATTTGTGCATTTTTGTGCCAATATTTGGTATTCAGCATTCCTACAGTCATGAGGATCCTTGGAATAAGCAGTCATGACAATATTCAGAGCTTTCAGTGATTTGAATAAAAAAATAAACATTCTATTATTATAAAATAAACATTGAAGTGGCTTATTTATTTCAATCCTGTCATGTTTGACCACCTCCAAAAATGAAGCCTTTTTTCCCTATCTTCTTTCTCACTTCTTCTGTACAATGTTATAGGGTAGGTAACATTATCTTCATTCTACACTGAGTGACCATATTATTATGACCACCTGA
>NW_006368553.1:0-857 GCF_000327345.1 Myotis davidii
CCCTACAGGACACATGTGGTTCAAATAAGATACTCAGTGAAATTGACTACATTTTGAGAGGTTTAAAGAGGATAAGGGGCAGAGGATGTTAATACACTCAGGTTCTATCAACAGTGGGAAATAATACCGTTCTGAAAAATCAAAGAATCAGGGGAAGAAATAGTGAGAACTAATATCATAGAAAGAGGTTCGAGGCCACCCAACAAGAGCGATATTGAGCAGAGCTACTGTTACTGCCAGAGACAGTCCCCTGAATCTGGGAGAGAGCAGGGAAGAAATACCCTGGCCTCCATTCTCATGCCCTCTGATCTGTTGGTGCCTCCCATCAACTGATCTCTCCCAAAGGCCAACCTGCCAGGGAACCCAATTTTCCACGAGGGTCTGTCTCCCACGGATGTGAGGAAGGGGAATGAAGAATAACTCTGAGCAAGTCACTTCCTCTCTGTGAATTTCAGTGTGTTTATCGATGCCTACCATACTAATAGTGACTTTATAATTTTTACTTTCCACTTTCTATTCGAAAAACCTCAATCTTACAAAGAATTTACAAGAATAGTACCATGAACACACAGATATACTCTTCACCTAGATCCACCAGTTGTTAACATTATGTTACTGTTTCCCTCTCTCTACTAACACAAACATACACACATATTTTTGTTGAACCATTTGAGAGTTATTTGCCAGCATCTTGAGCCTTTATTTCTAATACTTAAATATCACCTAAAACCAAGAATGTTTCCATGCATCACCCCAATACAATGATCACACTCAGCAAATTTAACATTAATACAATGCTATTATCAAATATAGTATAATTCAAATTTCCCCAAGTGTCTCAATATAATGTACTTTTT
>NW_006368554.1:0-857 GCF_000327345.1 Myotis davidii
CCAGCTGAATCCTAACCTAAGTTATAGACTGAGGCCTGAGCTTTGACCCTGATCCCTGGATGACCTCTAACTCTAGCTTCTAACTGAGCCCTGACCCTCATTACAGACTGAACCCTAATTCCAGCTCTAGGCTGAGCTCTAATCCTGGATGCTGCCAGGCCACACAGCAAGTTCTCAGATTCCATTTTCCCAAGACTACCCCTTTCAGAGTATAAGCTTGTCCCCTAGCAAGGAACCAAGGCAGCCCATTAATGCTCATTCCTCAGTCAAGGAAGAGATGTCTGTGAAGGAACGAATCATGGAACTGGGTTTGCGAGGCAGGAGACAGAGGAAACTAGAGACCATTCTTTTCCAGTCGAGAAACTGAGCTGGGCAGGTGGTTCCCCTGGAGGAACAGGAGGGGAGAGAGAAAATACAGTGTTGAGGATAGGGGAGCAGATGGCTCCAGGCTTCCCCTCTATGGACAGTGACAGGGAGCCTTTCACTGTGCCCTATCGAGAATCATTCATTCTTTCATTGATTCATTCACTCAGTAAACACTACAAAACACCACCCATGAATCTGGCCTTCATCCATTCCACCATGCATTCAGTCAGCATAGTAGTATATTATGTGCAGTAGAGCCCACATTCTGTTTGGTGGGTGTTTCCAGGGTTATAAATTACCCTATTCCTCTCCCTTATACCACTACTTCTGTTGTAGGCTCCCAGGGCATTGAGAAATGAGTCTTAGAGTCAAAGAGGCATGGCAAGTCACCACCCCTCTCAGAGCCTCAGTTTCCCCTTCTATTAAATGGCATTTGGCCCAGCCAGCGTGGCTCAGTAGTTGCGTGTCAACCTATGAACCAGGAGGTCATG
>NW_006368555.1:0-857 GCF_000327345.1 Myotis davidii
TTTTGTTTTGTTTTTTGTCTTTCTTCTCTTTTACAGACCATGAGCTTCTTAAAGGAAGACACAAATATAAAATTCCTCCTTGAATCCATTACAGTGCTCGGTAAAAACTTGCTGAAAGAGTTTCTGTGTTATTATCTCTAAAGGTCTAAGCTCATGTCTTCCATTGGCACCAGGTAGACAAGACCAGAAGCTCCATAACCTGCCCTTCTATGGCCTGCTGAAGTCCGATGTCAAAGCTGTTTGTGATACCAGGGGGAGCAGGTGATGCGGGGTTGCTGATATGCACGGACTCAGGCCCTGGCACTAGAAGACTCTGTAAGATTGCTCCTGGCCTCCTGGCGGCAGGAGAGACAGCAGCAACCTAAAACTCTGTGGTGTCTCCCTCACGTCCGGTGAACGGGAAGCCTTGGGTTGTCTGTTCCTCCTTGAAAATATTTAATAGGCACACTCTTTTCTGTCTCCCCACCACGGCCATGGCTCAGATACTTGCTGGAAATAGATCCTGTATGTCTTGGCAGCTGCTCAGGGCTCTGTGAGCCACAACTGTAATGGGGCAGGGTTTATTTAGAAAAATAGATGTTTCTTCTATTGAGCCATTATTTCGGATCTGTTTGCAATGAGAACAAAAGTGTCTCTTCTTCCATACAAGTGCTGTGTCAGTTTGCATAGGTTTAAGGAAAATGCCCAAAGGTATACAGAGAACATTGTTTTGGGGATCCTGGTTTCTTCAGGACATGGCATCTCACTCTTAGTATACGTTTCTTATCTTGAGAGGACTAAACAATAAAGAACTTTTAAATCTTTAGAATGGTAAGATAATAAATATGTGCTTTGCCTGCAAGCCACCATATATATAT
>NW_006368556.1:0-857 GCF_000327345.1 Myotis davidii
TTCTTGTCTTTTGCTTTGAGCATTTTTGCTATAATAAGTCTGTATGTGGATGCTATACATTGAATTGTGTCTCCCTCCAAAAGATATGTTGATGTGAACTTACTTGGCTTTAGTGAAGTCTCCCCTGTGTGAAGCATCTGTCACTTTTCAGAGGGTATAGTCTTAGTCATGTTGGAATGACAACCTACAAAGTCCAGTGGCTTTGACAGGACTCTATTTGACTATCCCTTTCCCTGATCTCTGTAAAGTTGTTTCTCTTTGTTGCCATTACATCCAGCTATTGGCTTACACTAATTGCTAGCTGATTGCTCTATTATTTCTGGCAAAGCTCTGAGGCATATATTGCTCAAGTCTGGTCCAATTCAATTTGGATCCCTTTTCAGTCTTTGAAGTTTCTTTTGAACTCAGATGGAGCTTCTTAAATGTCTCTTTTTGTGGTTCTCTCTGGTGAAATAGCTGGCCTACTGTTTAGTTTCTTGCTGTCATGAATCTACCGGTATCCTCTCAATTGTTTACTACCAAAGTCAGCATTAATTTTGGAAGCACCCTGAGGCTTGTATTTCTCCACATTGTTTTAAATGAAGTCAGTTCCTTTGCAGATAACGTTTTAGACCTTTGTTTTTATGATTGCCTTTCCCTGGAGCTGGGCGCATAAAAGAGTGCCTATATCTCTTGGAGCTTTATGGTGAGAGTGCTGGGCAGGATTAGTAGCCTCTCTTCTCAACTTGCTTATCCCAGCTTGGAACCTCTATCTTACAGTGAGCTGTGGTGAGGCCAGTGGGCACCCCAGCATTATCAGTGTGCCATACTGGATAGAGAGTGGGGGCTGGATGGAGTAAGGGAACTCTGACCTCTTG
>NW_006368557.1:0-857 GCF_000327345.1 Myotis davidii
TGTGTGCGCGCACATGTGTGCATGTATACTTGCCTGGGTTGAGAATCCTGGCCCTGGACCAATGAGTGGGGAAGAGTAATGGGACAGTCAACACTGGCTTAGACAAATCCGGGTCCATCCCCTGAGGCTGTGCACACTGCTGCCCGGAAGGGTTCTGTTTAAAGGAGAAGGTGTGACGGTCGTGCGTTTGGCAATCATTCCCCAGGTTGCTTTTTTCTTGTTAAAAACAAAGCTCTTGTTGGGAGTTTAGGGGAAGAGTTGAGAAGGGGGCTTTCTCTCTTCTCACATCTGAGCATTCATGAGGCGTGATTCAGGAAGAATCCTGCTCAGAAAAAATGACTTCCCCTCTGCAGCGTTGGTGGCCACAGGAAAACAACTAGGAATGAGGGTGAGCGACCCTCTTCATTTAGACAGCCTACACCCACCTGCCTTTCTTTGGAGGCAATCCTTTCTTTTCTTCTTGCCCTATCCCCCTTTAAGAAAGGACAAACCTGTATTTCCAGGGATATTTTGGAAACAAGGACTTTGAGTGGAAATTCCTGTATCTGCTTCTCCATTACATGCATTGGGCATTTTACAATTCATGCTGCTTAAAGTATAATTGGCGATTTCATTCCTAATGTCATTGTATGATGGTTATTGGAGGGTACAAGGTTTAAGAGCAGCCAACTTGCATTGAGCTCAGATAAGCTTCAGGACATAGGCTAACGCTGTGAATTAGGGTTCAGGGCTCCATGTCACAGAGGAGGAGACTTGGAAGTTCAGGGACTTGCCCAAGTGGCACAGCCGGTAAGAGAAGGGGCTGAGCCCGGACTCAGAGAGCTTCTATCACACCCTTTGTTGTATCAAAGCCACTT
>NW_006368558.1:0-858 GCF_000327345.1 Myotis davidii
ACATTCTAACCAACTGAGCTACCCAGCCAGGACCAAAGTAGGCTGTATTTAAGTCTTTGTAAGAATTGATTTATTTCTGGTTTACACTTAATCAAGGGTATAGTTCTACTGGTATCTCAACTTAAACTGTGGACAGACTGTTTACCAGGACCCTTCCTCATGGGGGAATTTTGATATCTAACTTTTTGCCCACTTCCATGAGACTGCTTAGATTCTGCTTAGTTTTCTCACCTCTTAGCAGGTGCTTGCTGATTGCTGTTTCTGTTTCATGCCCTCTATACAGCTTAGGATTCAGTAGAGGCAAACAATTTAATGAATGTTAGTTTCTTTTCTCTGCAATATTCTTTACCCCCAAATCATTTTATGTCCTAATTTGACTACTGTTTTGGGTGGAATGGGGGCAGGACCTGAGTATGAGTGCTGAACTTCATTATTTTTTGACTTTACATTATTGCAAAGCTCCTTTTTTCTTCTCAGCCTCCATGCCTTATGTTGGGAATAGGAAATTCTTCAGTGGGAAGAAGCATCGGAGACATTCCAGATCTCCTCAATGTTTAACTTCTCTCTTTTGTTTCTTTAAATCTCTGTGTCCTTGATTGCTCTTTAATGCCTTCAAACAGCTGTTTTTGTTTTGTTTCTGTTATTTTATCAAGTTTTATAGTGGGTCTTGGTGGGAGGATTTGTCTTATATTAGCTGCATTGCCTTTGGCAGAAGTGGAAGGCTCTTTAAGTCCCTTTTGTTTGTAGGAACTCTACCTTTTTAAAAAATGCTTGCCAGCATTTGTTTAAAAAACTCAGGTATTTGTTTTATAGGGTTTCCTGTGGTACATCCTGTGATGTTATTTAATACTAGAGGCC
>NW_006368559.1:0-858 GCF_000327345.1 Myotis davidii
AAAAAAATGAGTTAACCAGTTTTCCCATAGAAGTTACTTCTTAATCGCTGTTATACATAACTAACACAGAATTCAAGTACACATTTTAAATTTTGACTTAATGTATAGAAATATGTTAGGGTTAGCCCCTTTACTCTTTTGCTTATAAATCTGAAAATTGAAAAATATGTAATATGCCTAGCATTCTTCTTTACTTTCCTACATTATTTGGCTTCCTACTGAGTCTCAGAAGTTTTGTTTTGAAATGAACACACCTTTACATCTTCACTTTTCTCATCTGGAAAAAGCACAGTGTGAAAATTTATGTGAAACGCTCTCCCTGGCTCACAGGTATTCTGATACACAATGCTAAAATAACATCAATAAATGTAGTTAAATTTATTGAACCCTATTGTATAATAAGGAATTTGACGTGTCTTTATTCCTGGTTCCATAGGCAGAGACACTAAGTCTTTGAAAGTTTTAAAGTGATGGAAGTATCTTTGTTATTCTTCATAGTTAACCCCTGGGATCACAAGTGATTTTATGCTAATGAGGTGACTGCTGGGAAAGCCCTAAATAATTTCAATATGGGGCCTGGCTAGGCTGGAAAACTCAATCTTGTTATTAGAGGGTTGAAGTTTTGAGCCATATTAGGTCTGCCTGACCTCCAGACTTCTGAGGAGGGAAGGGGATAAAGAGATTGAGTTGAATTGCAAGGCCAATGATTCAATCAGTTTTGCATTCATAATAAAAGGCAATAAAACTCTAGTCATCAAAGCTTGATGACACTTCCTGATGGGTGGCATCAAAATCAAATCAGATCTCATGGAGAACTACCACAGAGAAATTTCTCTGATAATTCAAGAAGATAAAAAA
>NW_006368560.1:0-857 GCF_000327345.1 Myotis davidii
GCTCAACCACTGAGCCACACTGGCCGGGCCATAAGTACTTATGAATATGGACGATAGTGGAGCAGTAAAAAGCCCAGGTGAGTTGGGTTTTACTCATGAACCTGCAGTTCATTTGGCCTTAAAATATTCCCCTGTAAGAAGTCTTGGCCATTCATGCATATATGCCTTAATCTTCCATGATGAGTCCTTCGCAGTGTAAAGTTATAGAAAGGTGAGTGCTGTGGTGTCCTGCAGAGGAAATGTCTTCAATAAGAGGTCACTGACGAAGATGATTAGGGACCCTGAGCCTCAGCAGCCCATCAAACCTTGCTTTTCCAGATGGTGCGTGGATGTGAACATTTTTATAAGCCCTTCTCGTCCAAATATTAAAGAACTTCGATTTTTTCTTGTTATAAAATGCTGATGCTCCAGCCATTAAAAATAGTGCAATATGAAAACTTGCTGATCTGCTTTTTGTCAAGAGAAGAAAACAACGTGTTTGGCAAAAGTCATTGATTTTCCAGCAAAATGAGCACTGAAGGGACTAAATTCTTAGAAAAGTTCCAAATTCAACCCCACCTGCCTAATGTTTCCAGCAGATCCTGCACACTTAGCTCAGAATCTGGAAACATTTATAATTTGTAGTTCTTAATGAGCTGATGGAAAGAGGAAGGAAGATGTTGATAATTTCTACATTTTACAAGCTATAGCTATAGCCACCACTCTTAAGCAATTAGGAACAAAATATT
Organism: Myotis davidii; assembly: GCF_000327345.1. Taxonomy (NCBI): domain Eukaryota; kingdom Metazoa; phylum Chordata; class Mammalia; order Chiroptera; family Vespertilionidae; genus Myotis; species Myotis davidii. The sequence continues at coordinate 729 of NW_006368560.1, forward strand.
TAAACGCTTGGCCTCGATCTGCCCACCTATAAAGTAGGTGAGCCAAACTACCTGCTTCTCCAAGTGTCTTAACAGGTAAGGATGGAGATAATAACTCCTATTTTTTAAATATATTTTATTGATTTTTTA
>NW_006368561.1:0-858 GCF_000327345.1 Myotis davidii
CAGCTCAGGGAAGGGACCTGAGACTGTTTGGCAGTCCTCTAAAGAGAGGGATGCCATACAACTAGAGGTTACCTGTGTGTATGCTAGGGCAGGAGGCAGTGGGGGAGGACTCCTCTAGGTAGGGAGGCCAGGGAGAACTTGGTGAAAAGTGATATTTCAGCTGAGACCGGAATCAAAATGATATAGCAGAAGAGTGGGAGCATCTCGTATAAAGGCCCTAAGGTGGGAATATGCTTGGTGTGTCTATGAAAAACTAAGCAGAGAAGGCTTGTGGCCATGGACACAGGGAGGCTGATTGAGATGAGGCTGGAGAGGTAGCCAGAGCCAGATGGTGCGAGAAGAGGCGGGGGTGTCATGTTAAGTGCACAGGGAGCCAGTGGATGGATTTGAATGTGGTTACTTGAGGTTATTTACTTTTAAAGAAGAGCATTCTGATGGGAGGGGGGCATGCACAGACAGAGTGGTCCATGAGGTTCCTTCTAACCTCCCATCCCATGGCTCCGTCCGACCTCCACTTCTAAGGCAAAGAGATAGACATTTAGCTATTTCCGTTTCGCTCCCTCAAAACATCACGTGCCCTTTGGTATCCACTGGGTCCTGCCTCAATGGCACTTGGCTGTTGAGCTGACTCTGGTTTCCCAGCTGAGACCAAGTCCTTTCTCCATGAATCTGGGAGCATGTGGCCCTTACTCCAGGTACTTTCATGTCCCTCCTTGTGGTGGAGTTATGTGTGCGGCTTGTTCTCCTGAGAGAGAGGCATCTTGGGTCTGGTCTCTGCAGTGGACAGGACCTTACCTGATTCCTTCATGTGGTAAAAGCTGGGTCAGTGTTTGAGGAGAGGAAAGAAGAAGGGAGGAA
>NW_006368562.1:0-858 GCF_000327345.1 Myotis davidii
TTCCTGGTTCATGGGTCAATGCTCAACCACTGGCCAGGCCACTACTTGTATTCTTAAACGTTCTTAAACATTCTACTCTCTTTAACTTTCCAGTTGTTTTATTTCAATACACTTCCCACCAGTCCAGATTCAAACTACCAGCTCTATTCCAATAGTTTTTCCTTTTCCTCCTAGCTTGGGGTTCATAAACCATTCAATCACTCTCTATTACCTTTACCATCAATATATTTCCTCCTTTTTCTCACAAAACCACAGTATTAGATAAATGCAATCACTGACTCTACTGTAATATCCAAATTAAATGCAATTGGGAATTTGGTATTTACTTCCAACATTACCTGTCCAAATGACAACACATCCATACAATCTTCAAGTCTCAATTTAGATGGTTAATTCCTGTGATGCTTTCCCTAGCTATTCTCAACACCATCAGATGCTCTATCTCCTCTGCCCCTTTTTACATATCTCCACCATAGCAAGTATATTACATTATTGGTATACCTGTCTTCCTGATGGTTCAAGGGCAAATGTCCACCTTATTATGCTTCTAACACATTGCTGCTCTACCAAGTAAGCACTCAATAAATGTACTCTAAAGGTATTAATAGGTGCAGAACTTACATGTATACCCACAAACATGAAAAATGGAAGAGGGGAGAGACTGGTAAAAAAAGAAAACCAACCCAACTTTCATGTTGTCTAATCATATATTGTTGTGGGTGCCTTAATCTTTTAATAAATTCAAATTTTAACTTAGGCTTATAAAGAAATTCTGGACCAACAAAGTTAAAAAAATCAAATACAGAAGTTAATTTGTTCACATAGGTTTTTTAAAAATATATTTATTGATTTCAGAGA
>NW_006368563.1:0-858 GCF_000327345.1 Myotis davidii
TCAAAGTGTGTATACATTTTTTGGGGATACCCTTTACTGTTATCAGACGTGACAACAATATTATCTTGAATTTTCACAATGCATCTAAGAAATTTAAATACTGACAAAGCCTTTTATAGTGAAGAGCAGAAAAGTTAAATAACTTGGGCAAGAACATAGTAAATTAATAATAGAGATGATATGTTCATGAAGGCTGGTGAATTCAACTTAGTTATTAAATTCTTACTCAGAAAAATCAGGGAAAGAAAACTTGAAGTTCACTAGGCTGTGGAACTTAATTGCTTTTCTTGAAATAACAAGTTCATGAAATAAATCTGTAAAATGTACTATTTCTGACTACATAAAAAGAACATATGTGGTATTATTGGAACACTTCATCAGACTCTAGGTAAAGAGGCAATTAGTGTTAAAAATAAAGCTAGGGAAGTGCTTCTCAAAGTGAAATTAGGCATCTTTATTCATCTAGTAATACTAACTTCTTAACTCCCCTCAAGGGGGTATTATTATGATTAATTGGACTGTGACTAGAGAGTAGTTTAAAAAAAAACAGAAAAAAAACGCCTGAGTACTAAAAATTATTAGCATGATTTCACCACAATTACCTAATTTTTACCCTTTCTTAATTTAAATTTCCACTTCATTGGTTCTTTGAGGAAAACAGAAAAAGTCCTCAATGCTAGAAGCATACTCTCTTTTGAGAGGTCATGGGAAGGATAAAAAGAGGCTAACTTTGTACAACTTTACTCCTCAGAACCATCTCGTTCACTATTCTGCAGCTGCAGCTCAAAGGAGTCAGGAACATTTTAGACACGTTATAGAAATATGTGGCAAAGGGAATCACAGAGAACAATTAGTCCA
>NW_006368564.1:0-858 GCF_000327345.1 Myotis davidii
CTCCTTTCCTCTCTCTGAAATCAACAAAAATATTTAAGAAATTAAATGGAGAACAAACACAAAAGAGTTTGCCATTATTTCCATCCTGATCAACCCCTCTTCTGAAAGGCATAATCTTTCTTAAAAGTCATGGCAATGCCTTCAATCAGGAATAGTCAGTGCTGACTAGGGAACCACTTTATATTTCTATATTTGCATCCCTGTTCCATTGTATGTCACATGTTCAGATATACTTTATTTCCCTTATTTTCATAGTCAACTTACAAACTGTATTTCAGCCCCCTGCTTTCTTGAAAGTTCCTCTTTCCAGGCAGTATTTATTCCGTTCACTCACATATGGTGAATATAAAAAGAAACAAACCTGACCTCAGAGAAAAATTAAGCACAGAAGGACAAAAGTAAAAGTTGCTAAGCCTGATAAAATAAGCAACTGTGAACAAAAATCTTGTAAGGGAACCAGCCCACCTTTCAAACTAACAGTGATCCAATTCACACACGCTGACGAGAAAGGGGAACCCATTGGCTTATGTAACTGGGTAGCTCAATAGTTGGAACTGGCTTGAACCACAGGCAGATCTGGGCACTCGGAAATGTCCTTGGAGCTATGGCTCTGCTCTCAGTACTGCTGGGTTGCACTCTGCAGTCAGGCCCTTGTCCTATGGCAGCAAGAAGCCCACAGACTCCCAAACCCCCAGGTCCCTAGCTTAGCAATCCCGATGGAGAGAGAAGGCTCTCTCGGAACTCAACACAGCAAATCTGGAGACGACTGTACCAGGTCATTCTTAGACTTGTCTAAGGCTGGGTTCCAAGCCTGGCCCAGTTCAGGCTACAGTGGGGCCTTGACTTACAAGTGTCCCG
>NW_006368565.1:0-858 GCF_000327345.1 Myotis davidii
TTTATCGGCAGCCCTCCCACAGCAACCTTGAGCTAAGTTCTCAGGGATACACAGCCATCTGAACAAGAACTCCTCCTTGAACCTATTACAAGTCACAGCACGTGCTGCTACAAACAGGACAGGGGCTTCCCCCAGGCATCCGGTGGCAGGTGGCCAAGGCCTTTTCTACCAGCATGATGTATGACTGCTGGGTGTCGCTAATGCAGAGTGGAGAAGTTTGCTGAGGGATCCCATTTATGGAAGAAAATGCTGAGAGATGCAGGGTTTTGTTTTTGTTTTTTTTTTCCAATGTATAGGCTGATTAAAATTTCTCCATCAAAATGCAGGTTTCCTGAACACTCTCACACTCTCATGCAGTTCTCTTGGAAAAGAATTTGTACCCACACTTTGTTGCTCGCCCAAAGAAAGCCTGCCATATCATTAACGCCAGCAGTAAAGATTTACCTGAATGGCTTTCAAGTTTTTGGAGATCCATCTCCCATTAAAAGTGAGAGAGAGGTGACTGTGTACCTGAGACTGAGGGGCACATGTTACCATGGTAACAAGAGAAAAGATAGGCTGCCTCCTTCCTTGTATGACAGTGATTGCCATGGTGTGTAGGGTGGATATGTGTCACCCTGGCAGGCCTCCATAAAAGGTTGTGCTGAGCCAAGATGTGCTCAGAACTGGAATGCAGTCTGGGTCAACTGCCAACAACTATGCTCAAGTTCAAGGGTAACAACATTTCTGCCCTCCCCAGAAGGAAGAGACTACTTTTTCTTATACAAAAGCACGCAGATTGCCAAGGCCTACACCAAAAGGATTGCCTCTTTTCAGGAAGGATCATTTTTCTTTAATTAAATCTTTATAGTTCAGATT
>NW_006368566.1:0-858 GCF_000327345.1 Myotis davidii
AAAAAAAAACAGGTTTCAGTATCAGGAAGGTGCAGATGACAGTGTTCCTGGCCACCGAGGTCTGTGCTTTCACCTCACCCCTCCTTCCCTGAAGGCCACCTTAGAGGGCCAAAAACCAAAGCCTTCAAGGGGGAGAGAGAATATGGGGAAAAGGAGTTAGTTGAGCACAGTCCCCTGGTCCCACTATAGACATGTGGGATAAAAACTGTATCAACCTGTAGGAGGAGAAGCTCTACATTAGCTAAGAGTTGGCAGCGTTGGGATTATTACACTGAAGCCTAGATTTTAATCACAGAAACAAGATCATTTGTGCAGCTGAAAGTTACCAGAGGACTACTTTATTCTCTAAATATTGGAGGAAAAATATGGTACCTTCTCAAGAGTGACACAGGAACAGTGGGGAAGATATATGTTCACATATTGTACTTACATGGGCTGTGGAGGGAAAGTAAAGCTCTCTTCTGCTTATTTTGAGGTTCAGCGCCTGTCAAAATGGCTCCTTTTAATCAAATGTGATATTGAAACAGTGGTAGATATTGATCAACTCCTCTTTTTCTATTGCCTGGTGGAAAAGCTTTTAGAAGCTTATTTATTCTTTTCTTTTGTCTTTATCTTACACATGGGTGGGCATGTTAGCTTACCTTTAAATCTGGCATAGAACATTATATATCCTAACAGCTGTTACTCAGGGTCTTTTAAGAACCCCAGAAGAAGAGGGTTTGAGTAAGTCAGTGGTTCCAGGACTTGGAAGGCTAATTACTTGTTCATTGACCTTGGGATATTTTAGTAAACTTATTTTTCCTTCCTTACCTGAAAAACATTCAAATACTTTTAAAGTTTTAGGAATTGATTTTTTTT
>NW_006368567.1:0-858 GCF_000327345.1 Myotis davidii
TGGTGGTATGTAGCTTCCTTCCTGTTCATTTTGCCATGATGGTTAACATCATTGTTGACAATATTTGCAATCATTGGCTTGCCATTTGTTCATGTATTTAGAATGCTTATGAATGAAAGTCTTCTTTTTAAATATAATTTAGTATTTTGAAAAATCTCAAAGTAAAATTTTAACACATCATAACAACTGAAAATATTTATTCAAAACAGGTTAATCCTACTTGCTGTTTACTATTGCATATACGCCATGTTGCATGCAATTCTTTTTTGTTTTTTTTCCACTTCCCCAAGGGAATAGAAATCATTTTATTCAACTTTAGTCAGTCTAGAAGAATGCTCACCCAAGATGTATGAATTTATGCACACTTACCGTCTTCTGAGGATGATCTATAACACCTGTTTTCAATTAAAGTGCAGGAAATAGCCTGTATAATGCATGTTCTGTCAGAAAAGCAATATGGGAAATGAACGCTAACATTTCATGAGGCTGCTACATCACTTTGTATTGAAAAGGTAAGTCAATCAATCAATCTTGGAAAAAAATGACTGGTGCTCATTTTATTTGAAATACTGCACTACATATTCAAAAGGAAGTATGATAGGGAAACCTACTTCTCAAAGTTTTTGGATTATAATCAGTGACATCCTAGTATAATAGGAGCCAAAGAGGAGAAGAAAAATAATGCTTCCCCTCGGTATCTGAGTGGAAAGAAAGAGCATAACACGGAGAGAAAGTGAAACTGATGAGATGAGTAAAAGATAGAACACTGGAAATGGAAGACAGGGCTGCCCTGCCTTATAATCTACTTAGGATGTAAGTAGAGAGATGCTGCTGAGAGAGAGAGAGAGAGAGAGAGAG
>NW_006368568.1:0-858 GCF_000327345.1 Myotis davidii
AAAAAATAACCACTGTTTCAATAACACAGAAAATCTAAAAATATTAATAATAAAGGGAAAAGAAATCATAATCACAAATCTGTTACCTAAATAAAGCAACAAGCCCATATTATTAAGACAAATTTTAGCCAATCTTGAAGGGACAGGTAATTCTATTTGAACTGTTCAAATAGAAAAAAGATGAGAAGTTGTCTAATTCTATGTGGTTACAAAATTCTTATGAAAATAACTGGACAAGGAAAGCATGAAGAAAACTAGAGATCAGTTTCACTTATGAGCATTAATGCAAAAAATATGAGTATGGTATTTTCAAATTAAAGATAGTAACAGAATAAGAGAGTAACCTCATTCCAAGCATTATTTATCTCAGAATTGCAAGAATGATTCAACAATTGGAAACTGTTACTCTAAATCAATATTCATTGGGAAAAAACACACAACCACATTATATTATCTTCTCAATACGATGTCCCACTAGTTTTGATAACATTTAACTATTTTTTTCCTAATTTTAAAAGGCCTCATCATGCCCAGAGTAGAAATAATTTCTTCAGGCTGATAAACTATCAGCAAATTACAGCACACATCCTAATAATCTCTGAAATATTAAATATATCCCTAGAAGGTCAGTGTGGCAGACACTTTCTGTTTATCTACCCATTATCCATTCCTCCTTTTTTATTGCTAACAAAATGTCAACATCTTTTCTGGGACCAAGATGCCCAGTTAAATGCTTGTTTTCTCATCCTCTCTTGTTGTTGTAGGTGGTCATAGGATCAAGATCAGTCCACTCAGTTGTATTTGGAAGTCCCCTGAGCATTCTAAGAAAGCCTCTTTTACTTTCTTTTATTTAAAAAA
>NW_006368569.1:0-858 GCF_000327345.1 Myotis davidii
CCGAAGACAAGACTCTGAGGAGGCATGGCTTTAGAAGAAATAGAGGGACGCAAAGTTGCTGGTTTTTGAAGACAGAAGGTGTCGATTCAACTATTTCTAGCAATTTCTAGAAGCTGGAAAAAGCAAGGCAATGAGTTCTTCCCTAGAGCTCCCAGGAAAGAAGGCAGCTCTGCCAATACTTTCGTTTTAGCCCAGTGCGATCTGTGTGCAACTTCTAACCTTCGGAACCATAAGATAATACATTTCTGTTATTTTAAATTAACCATTAGATGTGTAGTTATTTGTTATTGCAGCCATAGAAATAACTAACACCCCTAGGATGCTGAAAAGCTTGATGTATTATCTTTAACGAAATAGGTTGTTGTTGTTGTTTGCAATTTAGTAAAAAATGTGACAACCTAAACTTAGCTCAACTTAATATGTGACTTCTTTTTACTTATGCGTCAATTGAGCCATTTCAAAAATTCCTGGAAGGTCTCCATACATCTAATATTAAACTCATCTCATGCCCACCTTTTGAATAAGAGCCTAAAGCAAATGGGAATCACCATTGGTACCTTCAGCATACCAAAGGATCTTAGAGATTCTACGTGGATGTCATTTTGCTCTACTTCCGTGCCCATAAAACTGCACAGAAGAAAGAAGGAATGTTGACTCTTTGAGTCTCAAGATTGAATGCGCCTCGAAAGGCCAGGGTCTCTAACAACACCTTTAACGCTTTGTCCCTCTCAGCATCCCTTTCAACTTGTTTCCAGTTCCCTTTTGGGATTCTCTCTGCATTCTGAAGCGTCTTCCCCCATCCCTGGATTCATCAAATCAATGCAATGTTTGCTATTGTTCTTGTCCATCATTGCCAAA
>NW_006368570.1:0-858 GCF_000327345.1 Myotis davidii
AAATTAATGTGAACAATTGTGTCCTTTAGGGCAAGAAAGAAAGCCACAAGGTCCCATTTTACTATTTCAGAAATCTTTTCCCTCTGGAGTGAATAAAATTCTATAATAACAGAGCAAGCTAGCTGCCACTAATGACCAGATTGCTCATTTTTCTTCTTCATAACTTCTGGATTTTGAAACATTTTTTTCTAAAATAATAAATTCCTGTGCATTTTAATAAGAATCATAATAAACTTCCTATATTTCATTAGCTCAGTGATTACTAGTTCACCTAAGAATCATAAATAAACTTCATTACTGGGTAGGTTAAATGCTCTTAGGAATGACTCAGAGTTTATTGGTTGTGGAATTTAGGATTGTTTAAAGAGCTAGAAATGACAGTTTGGATAGATAAAACTGTGTTGGTAATAATATTCAATTACTTGGCCTTTAGAAAGCCCCTTTCAAATAAGGAGAGCATGTCAGTATCACGGCCCAGATTTAAGATGCAATATAAATGGGGATGAGGGGAGCTATAATTAATTGGACATCTCTAGGCTTAACACTGTGCTTGGCACTCCACATGCATTATCTTATTTATTCCCTGCTATGAATCTCTGTCAGCATTTTTATGTATAGATTGACCTCAAGTCTAATAATGTCAGCCATTCCATCTCTTTTGTCCTGCAAGAAATAACAATGTAATGAGTGCCTACTATGTGCCAGACCCTGCTCTAGACATTGGGAAATAACAGTAATAAAAACAGACAAAAGTTTCTGCCCTCATGGACCTGCATTCCAATGGAGAAGAAAGATAATGAACAAAATAAATGTTTAAAAAAATAGCATATGGCAGTGGTTCTCAACCTGTGGGTCGCG
>NW_006368571.1:0-857 GCF_000327345.1 Myotis davidii
CTTGCAGGAATCTTCCTGCAACGGGCCTTTAGTATTAAATAGAGTGGTCAGGATAAGTCTACTTGGAAAGATAAGATTGGAACCATGACTTGACTGAAGTGAGGGAGTGAACAAATATGTGTCTGAATAGAGAGTATTCCAGGAAGAGGGAACACTACAGCTAATGCCCTGAGGCAGAGCATACTTGTATACTCTAGAAATAACAAGAACACTGTTTGGCTATAGATAAGTGAGTGAAGGGTAGAGTAGAATCCAATAAAGTCAAAAGCTAATGAGGATCCAGTTCATGTAGGGTCTTTTAAGAAATGATATGTCTTTGCTCTTAATGAGAGGTGGAGCTATTGGAGGAATTTTAATATAGCATTCTGGCTTCTCTGTTGATAAAAGACTTTAGGAAAGTATGGGTAAAGACAAAGACAACTTTGTAGTAACCCAGGTAAGAGATGATGGTGGCCTAGACAATGTAGTTATAATAATTGGTACATTTTGGATTCTGATACATTTTGAAAAGGATAGCCAAAGGTATTAGTGTTCTGGATGTGAGACAGAGACAGGAATCCAGGGCAACTTTATAGTGTTTTTTTGTTATGTTTTGTTTTGTTTGTTTTTTTACCTGAACACTGAAAGCTGTCATTAACTCAATTGGGGACAACTATAAGTAGAGCAGATTTAGGGGAAAGATTATTAAGATATTAAATATCCCAGTAGAGGTGTCATGAAAGCAGTTGATAAATAAGTTTAAAATATAGAAAAGAGATATGAATTGATGCTATAATTTTGGAAGACATCAACATATGCTATTTAAAGCCATTAAACTAGATAAAACCACTAATCCTATATAATAAAAGGCTAATATG
>NW_006368572.1:0-858 GCF_000327345.1 Myotis davidii
AAGCCCGGGTCCCAGGTGCCAGAGGAAAGCTGGAGCTGGCAGTCAGGGGAGAGAAGGTCTACTCTTGCACAAATTTCGTGCATCACGTCTCTAGTAGCTTATAAAGACATTCACTTAGAGGTATAGACCACATGCTGTTAGCTTCTAGTTTAGAAAGATCAGCATCTGATGACCCTCAATTACACTGAATTGTACACGCATCTACTCTCAAAAGACATAAATGCTATATATATTTTCCTTTGGTATGTCCCAATACTCCCAAACCTTCCCCCTCATACACACATGCAATGGTGTTTCTCTTCAGCATATAAACCATCATACTGCTCCCTGTCAGCCAATGTCTCTCATGGAAGCTCTTGAACTCCTCTAAGGTGCTGTTAAACATCTATGTAAATATCTTACTAATCTCAAAACCTAAGTTTCTAGGTTTCTCTCTTCTACTAGAATACAATTTTTGCACTTCTTATCTTGACATTTCATTCAGCATTGCATATTAAAAGCAGTGAAATGAGACCAAATGTTTCAATATGTCAACATGTCACTTTCTTTTCTGATTTTTCTGACTTGATTCTCAATGGTGTTGGGTGAAGCATAACATACCTGGAAATAGTTCCTTTCAAATATTATCATGTCAGCTATGGATTTTGAAATCTGACAAGATAATTATAGTGGAAAATGCAGAGAAACTTGTTATGGTAGGTTATATAGAGTTGGAAATAAAAATTTACTATGAGGAACTAACATTTGTTTATACTACTTAGTTTACCACTATATCTATGCAATGAGTTTTACTTGTCTCTTAAGTGTATATATATTTGAAGATACCAGATAAATACAAATGAATAGCACTACCATTCA
>NW_006368573.1:0-858 GCF_000327345.1 Myotis davidii
CTCACTCACTCACTCACTCACTCACTCACAGAGCTTATTTTGGTAACCAGACCAGGCTTGGCAATTAAACTGCATTAGTAGTTATTGAGGCATATATAAAACCAAAATCAATTGATTTAAAATGAATACAGCTATTACTACATCTGGGTATTCTAAGCATGGCCCAATCCCATGATTTAAAATTATTTCCTCCTACTTATAGCTCCCACACAGTTACATTTTCTATCTCCCAACTCCCACTAGTAACATTTTTCGTGACTTCTTCCCAGGTCTTGCATAGAAGGGTCTCTCTGAAATCATTTCTTTCTTCTGTTTGGCTATGATAAAAAGATAGAAGCCTAGCGTTGGACAGCAGGAAATAATGCATCACTTTGAACATGTTGTCTTTTAATTCTAAATATGACGATATGGCTAGGTGGGATGGTTCCAAAGAGGCAGGATGTTACCTTAAACATTTACAAAGCTGTGGTTAAAACAGTCTCCTTAAACTACCTTTTCAACCTACAGAGCTTACATAAATATTTGGCTGCTGGTGACAGGCCTAATAAATTTGTTTAGAATGTTGTAGTAATATTTACTTACAAGTAAAGGCATAAGCCCACTTTGGCCAATAATCTTAAGAAGGAGAGATGCTACTTTTTAACACCTTGCATAAATATTTGCAAGACCTATAAATCCTAGATAACCCTGCCTCTTTCCTACAGCTATTTACTGCTTCCTACCATGTTCCACCCAAATGCCCCTTTTAAATGTCTCTTGGTTCGGTTGCAAAAGCTTGACATTTACTTGAGAGGTATTGAAGACGTCAACTGATTCTGGGCTATAATGGAGGGATTCTTAGATTTCCGAATGGCCCAA
>NW_006368574.1:0-858 GCF_000327345.1 Myotis davidii
AGAGACTCATGGAGCAGATGCCAGGAAACATCTACTGCTGCATAACCTATAAAGGTGGTCTTCACATCCACGACTTTTTCTTCCTTTGGTACAGCACTGATGTCCCACAGGCAGGTGCTGTGATCATCTAAAGTGAGTGCCCACTGAAATTTGCATTTCAAGAAAGCCATAGCCTTCCTTCTGACGTCCATGGAGACACATGTCTTGATTGCACTCTCCAGAAGGAACTGGTTTAAAAGGCTATTTTGTATAGTCAACAACAAGAACATCATTGGATGGAGTCTTTGTTGCAATGATGCAAGATTTCTGGGGCATATAACATGCCGTTTTATTCCTCCTTCATGGTTGATCTTGATTTCTATTTCAACTTTTACACTTATAGAGCCAAAACCTCCAAGTTCTCCTTTCTCACTATTATAGGTTGAAGCATCAAACTGAGCATCATCGTTAGGGAGCTGCACACTGGCTATCACAAGATGGTTTTGTTTATCCAAGCTGCGTGTCCCTGGACAAGCTGCTGAATGCTGAAATTTTTCCCTTCTGGTCTGGTTACATCTGGAAGCCACTATGCAGTTAGGCTGGGCCACTCCAGGCATGGGTCTTCACCAAATAGTGTTCTTTTTCCATATTTTGTACATTTTATTGACACTGTGTCATCAAAGGTTGCTTCCTTGTTGGCCACGGCAGGCAGGCAAGCCAGGGGGGAACGGGGTCTAGCCTTTTAGGAGGGGTGGGGAAGCTGCAATAACTCCCTCTGTGCTTATCACCTCTATTGTTACAATACTAATCTTGAAGCATTTATCTGCTAGTTCCATCAGCTTTATCAATTCTGGTTCTGTTTATATTGGCTATTTTTTT
>NW_006368575.1:0-855 GCF_000327345.1 Myotis davidii
AAGGAAGAAAAGAAGAAGGAAATGCTGAAAAAACAACAGCCAAAAATCTACTTTGAAAAAGCATCTCAAAGTAGCTGAGATGTCAACTATGTTTATCAGTAATCAACCATCTATACGCATTGCCATTTTGTGTTCTTATTGCACAGTTGACATGTCCATTTTCTCTAATAGATTGGGAGCTCCTCAAAGTCAAGAGCTGGTCCCTGGCCTGGTCTGGTCCCTGGCTTAGTGCCCTAATTATGATCTGCTTCAGCTTATTTTCTAGGTTGTCCTGCTGCCAGATAATTTTCTCAAATACTGGTTTCATTATGTTTCTTTCCTGATTAAAACTACAATATACACTCTAAGCTTGACATGTGGGTCTAGATATAAGAGTGCATGCTGTATGGCTTCTTTCCTCTCCAGTTTGCTCTTCTCCTACCCCTTTGGTTTAGTGGCTTTATTTTCTGGACCTTCAGACACTTCTACTAACCTCTACCTGTCACTTCCATTACCTCTGTCATATCATTTCCTTTGTCATCTGACAACATGTCAGATTGTGACATGTGTTGTCTTATTGTCTCAACTTGCTACAGACGGCAGAGACTCAATCTTACCCCTCCTGGTATTCCTCTCTCTTGTATTTAGGATGATGTTTTATACAACGTTAGCTGTTCAGTAATTATTGATTGATTTACTCGCTGCCACCACTCTTGCTATAATTTAGAAATAAATGAAAATTTCCTTTTATATTTGTTATATCAGGAGGCAGTCAGATTTGGCAGGTGATGATGGCTTTGGTAAATAAACTGTGAAATCTAAATTTAACTTAGTTACATAATGTACCAAGCCAGTGATTCCTCACATTTTTCTTAC
>NW_006368576.1:0-858 GCF_000327345.1 Myotis davidii
TTTTTTTTTTATTCCCTCTTCTTTATCCATGTGCCATACTATTATTTGTCTAAATGTAATCTATCATCAACCATGCCTTCAATAAATAGCTACCAGGTTGTTATTTTGTGCTAGGATACCAGGTACTGGCAATAAGAAAATGAATATTCCCCACTCTTTGCTGTATGTGTCCTCAAGGACCTCACAGTGTCATGAAAAAAATAGAAAAAAAATTGCTATGGGTGCCAGCATGCTGGTTCTGGCAAGATGGGTGACATTAAATTCCACTCCCTCCACTACAAACAACAAGAACTTCTGGATAAATGATAACATTTAAAAATTTCTAGGCTCACAAGAAAGAAAAATACATTCCAAAATGCCAAAACATAAGAGGGAATTAATAACCAGGGAAGTATATGAGTTGACAAAAAAAGTGTTATGAATGAGAACTAAGTATCCAGTATCCAGGAGCTTGGATTTTAATGGCACATGAGGCAGAAGACAAGGGCCTGAGCCTTTAAGACTGGGAACCGGAATTGTGACCCTTTGCATAAAGCCAGGTTGTAATTTCAATGAGTTTCAGAGAGTGATGTTGATGAAGAGATAGTCAGATCAATCCAGCAAAATAGCAGCCAGAGCTACAGACCCAACTATAGACAGGGAATTCATAAATTACAAAGGTAGTATCAAATTCAGCAAGTAATAACACACAATAAATAGTGCTAGGACAACTGACTTGACCATATGAAGAAAATTCGATTTCTGCTTCACACTAAAACAATTCCAAACAGTTTTAGTAAGGTATACTGAAAATAAACTGTACATATAGGATGGGGCAAAAGTGGCTTACAGCTGTGAGAACACAAAACAGTTTATTCT
>NW_006368577.1:0-858 GCF_000327345.1 Myotis davidii
GTTCAGTCGATTTGCATATTATATAGGATTGTTCAAGGAAATGCAGTAATAGAAACTTTAGTTGTTTTGTTATAACCCAGGCCTACTCCTCTCATGATTTTAAGGCATTATATACGACCTAAGTTTGTGGTGACAGTAAAATTCCAGGTTAAGTTTTGTCGAATCTCCCGTTAAAAAGAAAGCAGTGTTTCATTCTGGTTAAATATTGGTCATGTTTACATGTTTTCCTGGTTCAGAGTGCCACTGGTTTGTATATCTCTTAAGTGCAAACATTGAAGTGATTGATGTTCATCCTAGTTTGACAGAATGTACTGAATTTTTCCTCATTGTCAGTCTGATGTGCCGGAAGGAGTCATAAGAGTCCATGCTCCGCGTCTCTCGAAGGTTTCCATGGCCATTCAGCTCAGCAGTCAAACCAAAGCCAGAGACATACTGGCAAAATTTCAGTATGAAAACGGGTGAGTAAACATGAAGAAAGGTCTGTACAAAGATGATGAACTTTTATCAGAGAGTAACTTTCCAGGAATTTACAGATTTGGCCTTTTTGAAAAATTAGAACCAGTTCCTTTGGAAACTTTACCAATAAGTGAAAAGTCAAAAGTAGAGTAAGAAGTTAGTAGGCCAGAGAATTGTCAGTAACAGAAGTTTGGGTTTATTTAAAGGAACTTCTACAAGTGGGATACTTTATTTTCTTTTTCTTAATTGAGGTATAATTAACATATAACATTCATTTCTCACATACAGCATAATAATTTGAGAGTTGTATATATTGCAAAATTATCACCACAGTAAGTCTAGTTAATATTTGTCACTGTACAGTTACATTTTTTTCTTGTGATGAAAACTTTCAAGATCTAT
>NW_006368578.1:0-858 GCF_000327345.1 Myotis davidii
AAAAAAAAGGGCCAAGACTGCTGCCAACATCTCTAGCTTTAAGCTCTGGCTTTGCTACTTCCTAGCTGTGTGACTTCAGGCAAATCCTTATCCTTCCTGGACTGTAACCTACCCAACTGTGCAAGGAAGGGCAGTTGAACCAGATTCTGAGCTCTAATAATTCTATGTTCTGTATGCACCTCAAGCTGTAGAAATAGCCACCTCTGTGGTATGTCATTAATAAATTCTTCAGTCATGTCCAAAGGAGTGAAAAAAACAACTTTGTAATATTGTTCATGAACTTAGAGGACATTAATCCAGACATTGAAATAGCCATATTTGGATGTTTTTCCAGTGTTTTCTCCTTTTGCATATAAACATAATCAAATAGAGATATGTTTAGTGTCAATTCTCTATACCTGCAATCAGGTTAGCCTCTGGTTTTAAGTGCAGCTTTCTCAGCTCCTTCACTTAGGCACCAATTTGGATATGAAAATTGATTTTTTAGGTTTTTGTTTACTTCTGTTTGAAAAAATATGCTTTGTGAAGTATCACTTTTCTGACTAAGACTCGTCTGCTCTTTCATTGGGCCCTATCTACTACCTGTTTGTCCTTGATTACCTCAGTGCAAGAAAAAGGAAAATAGAGGTAAATGAAAGTAAAGCCACAATGACTACTGTAGATGGGAAGTATGAATTTGGGAAGAATCTCTATATTTTATTGTGATTATTTCATGGTTGGTGCTATGTCAATTAAAACATGTTCAGGGTCCAGATTGTTGGATCACAAGGCATTTGAGAATTTTACTATTGTATACTGGAGAACTACTATGGTGGGGCCTGGGTCTTTGAGTCAAAAACATGAATGATCAACTGAGAT
>NW_006368579.1:0-858 GCF_000327345.1 Myotis davidii
TCTCTCTCTCATCAAGTGTAGATATCCTTTCCTTTATTTTTTCATCATGACTCTTGATCAGAAGAAGGGATTTTTGTATAAAGATTGACAAATTATAATTCTCAAATAAATGTTTTTTTCTGTCCCAATAATTAATATTTAAAAAGACATGTAGCATTATGAATTTAAATTAATTTTGGTTTTTAAAATTACCCCTTCCCACAAAATACAGATTTGGATGGGCATATATGGGCTTCAGAGTACTGTGGTGTAATAAAACTATGGTCTATAAAAATAAAGATAACTTGCTTGTAAGGTCAAAATCTATGGGCTTGATGTATAATTAGAAAACATATTATATGTCAACGGAAGCAGAGATTATCATGTTTGCTGATCTTAAGATCCAGAGAAAATCAATAGCATAAAATACTATTTTCATATCAGAAGCTTTCAAGCTTCTAGAATAATTTAATAAAAATGTGATAAATAATTTTATGAAAGGAGGACCTTGGTAATGAACTGGGATTTCAAATAGAACAAGTAGCAAATGTATACTTTGCAAGAAAGCAAATAAAGTATTAGGTTTGCATGGACCTAGCTATTATAGCAGTAAGATTTAAATCAAGTTATATTGATAAAACACTAAAAATTACAGAGTATTGTTTAAATGAGATTACACTTAAAGACATCAAAGCAGAAGAGAGCCATTCAAGCAGTTTAAAATATATTGGATGTGAACCGTAATGGCTGCTAAATTGTACTAAATCGTATGCATGAGCAGCCTGAGAAATGATACCCGTGCTTCTGTGTTACTTTGAGTACCATCTACACTGTGCCTGTGCAGTGTGGGTAAGAATCTAAAGGAAAAGGGACCAGATG
>NW_006368580.1:0-858 GCF_000327345.1 Myotis davidii
CTATCTATCTATCTATCTATCATCTATCTTTTATCTGTCTGCCTGTCTATCTATTTTTACATTATCAGTAAACATTGTTTAAATGCCTGGATCCAAGTTGCTATCTGAATTTGAGTTCCCCAGAAGCATGATTTGAGGATCCATGTGCAAGCAGATTATTTTGGAGGTGCAGGAAAAACTTGGAGGATAATAAAGAGAAAGGAAAGCCACCAGGAAGCTGCCTTATCCAGCAAGTCAGCACTGAGGGCAACTGGAGCTAAATTTCTGCAAAATAGTGTCACACAACTCCAAATAGTCACTCCTGAGTGGTGATGGGGTGTTTTGATATCCATTCTGATCACTGATTGGTTGAGGGCTGATTCCAGTAGAAGTTAAGTCCCTGACACTTCCAGTGTGCTGTGCCCAGTCAGAATGCTCACCCACAAATTTGGAAAGATGCTTTGGCATAGAGATGTAGTTGGGAGTTGGTCTTACTGACTGGTAAGACTTCAGGGAAATGGGCAGGGCACCAATAGCATGTTCTATAATCTGCCCTTTACACTACTCAGACTACCTGTCAGTACTTCTTCAAGGTGGCGGCCAGTCACAATGTCAAAAATGAAAACTTATAATAGTAGGATTAGTGAGACAAGTTAGAGACCCTGCTGCTGCACTGCGGTCTGATTATTCAATGAATATACATTATTTCTCTTTTCTCACACTAATTCTAGATTCCCCTTTACTTGGCAGCACTTCTGGTTGTCTAGGTTGATTATCCAGTAAAGTAACTCAGAGCTTCATCAGTGAACATTGTGAGACTCTTGTTACCAAGCCCTTGTTAGGCGGTGGTTCATGCAAGATACGATTTATTATTTTCCC
>NW_006368581.1:0-858 GCF_000327345.1 Myotis davidii
CCTCTGTCTAATCATTGCTAAGCCATTGCTATACATTTTGATTTCTTGGTTATTGCCTCTTATTAGTGGTACAATTTTTGAGTCTGTTAGGATAGGTTAGAATATGATGTGGAAACAAGTATTCCCATTCAAACCTAGTTGTTGAGCACAATGAAATATTATTTCTTTTTCATGCAAAACCTCCAGGATCCTTTCTTATTCCATAATAGGCCGCGATTATAAGCTACCATCAGATCAGAGGGATATCAATTGTGAGGAAAGTGGAAAAGGAAGTTCAGGGTGACATTTTGCTTAGCAAACTGGGATTACATGTCAGTATTATTGTTTGGCCATATTTATGTATATGTTGATTCAATGTGATTAAGAAAGTTTGTAGTGCTTGCCATCATTGGTTTCCCTCCATTGAGAAGAGCAATTGGTAAGAATAGGGAGAGGAAGGTGTTTTATGAGATTTGCCAGAATGAAAATTAGCAGAAAGTTTGTGCTAGTGGACATATAAAATAAAATCTCCCCTAAGTTAAATTTATTTTTTTTGCATGGGAAACTGAATGACTGTTACACTTTCTTTTGGTGGTTTATTGTTAGAAAACAAACACAGATGTTTTTATTTGTTCTATGGTTTATAGCAGTGCTTTCAACAACCTTAAGAGGTAGGCATAGCTAGTATAATTATTCTCCTCATTTAATGATATGGAAACAGAGGCACCTGCCACAGTTCCTGGCACATAGGGGATTTTAAATAAATGTGATTGAATGAAAGCATGAGTGAATAAAAGAGTGAATGAGTAGACCTGGCCAGGTGACTCGGTTGGAGCATCCTTCCACACACCAAAAGGTTACAGGTTCAATTCCTGGTCA
>NW_006368582.1:0-858 GCF_000327345.1 Myotis davidii
CCTTCAAAGAAAAACAGCTTAAGATAGTTTCTTTATGCATATGGTATGCATATTCTTCACAGTGCTCTGAAGATTGAATCTGAGACCAACACCGAAACCCAGAAGTGGTCTGAGGCACAAGCTCTTCCAGAGAATGGAGTTGAAAACCGAGTCCTTCAGTGGCTCGCTTGATTACATTCACCTTCCGGAAGTTTGAATGTGAGACATGCAGAGAGAGTCAGTTTGTTGGTAACATGGCTGGAGTTAAAGAAGCAGAGATGGAAGGTTATGAAGTTGCTGTGACAGCAGGAAAGGAGAATAAGGAGCGAGCAAGGATGTTACTGGAGTTGAAGGAATGGGTTTGGCCAGCTGAGCAAGTGGCTAGAACTTGTCAGCCTGGAGGGTCCCAAGCACTGCTATGTCCTGGATTCAGGTTCTGTTCTCTGCTGATTTGACTGTTGAGACTATTCTTCCTTTTAATTACTATGGAGCTTCACAATACATTCCTAGTAGCTGTGGGCTAACCTGGGTGTGCCTATTCTTTGCTCACGGAGAAGATTCCTCCAAACACTACAAAATAGTAGGAGGGATCAAAGGTTAAATGGTTGGCAGCACAATCCTTATCCTGCAATTTCAACATCAGACACTTAGAAGATCCACAGATATTTGAATGAATATTGAATAAGGGAAATGGGTAAAGTATAATGAGGGTTAAGAAGAGTGGAAATTATTTCTTCCTGTGAAAATCGGAGATAAGCTTTTATGATGACACACGTGAACAGAGCCTTAAAGTCAGAGGGTGCTTAGTTAGGAGTGAAGGGCGGGACCTCTGCAAACATATGCTCTAAACATGGGACTTTTATTTTTTATTTATTTTTT
>NW_006368583.1:0-858 GCF_000327345.1 Myotis davidii
CTCACTCTTCTTGCAGGAGGTGCATTTGCACTCTTTGCATTTGCAGGAGCCAGCACAGGCGCAGGAGCCACCTGCAAGGAGGAGAAAGATGAGCAGTGAGATGCCTGATTCAGGAGACACAGCTGTCAATCAACCATCCCTCCCTGCCCCTCCTCTGTCCGACCTGTACTGGGAGCTCCTTTCCCACTGCGGGAAGTTAAAGTCAAGTTCACTCTCTTTTCGTCCCTGGAAGGTAGGTCCCCTCCTGGTTCACCCCAAAGGGAGGTCCCAGGCTCCACACACAGCCCAGACAGACTGGGGCTGGGGCCCGGGTCCTGTATCTTCAACTGCCAACAGGCAGTGTCCCCACGGCCCATCAAGTCCTGCACAGAACAGGGGGTCCCAGTCCAGCAACCCCCCTGACCCACTGGTTGCCCCGGAAGACAGCAGCCTTGGGCCTCAGTCCACTCAACTCTCAAACAGAGGCAACGGGCGACGGGAAGTGCTCTCCGCAGCCTGGCTAGGAAGGACGCCCTGCAGCCATAACCAGATACCCCTGCTCCACCCCGAGGCCCCCCGTCCTGTGCCTGGGAAAGGGGCACCCAAGGCCCAGTGCCGGGTGCTTACCAGTGGCGCAGGAGCAGTTGGGGTCCATTTCGATCAGCGGTGAGACTTGAGATCCAAAGCGAGAGAAGAAAGGGTACTCGTTCTGGCCCAATGCGTGGTGGCCTGGAGCAGCCCGCATGCTGCTTTTATAGCCCAGAAGAGGCGGCCCGGGCGCAGAGGCCCCGCCCCGGCCTTGCACCCCGCCCCGGCCTTGCACCCCGCCCTCCCGTGGGCTCCGTGCCGCCCGCAACGCCCTTGGCCGGGCTGTGCGAA
>NW_006368584.1:0-858 GCF_000327345.1 Myotis davidii
GGAGGTTTGTGTGGAATCCTACACATTTGGTATATTATAAAGATGCAGAGAGCATCAGGGGACATATTCTGACAATTTCCTGGTGAACTAGATTTGGGGACTATCTCTATCTGTTCCAATTGTTAAATTGTACTTAGAATTGTCAAAGTCTCTAAGGCAGACAGAAAAAAAAAAATCCTTCTCATGATCCCCATCTCCTGGTGTTAATGCCTTTATGTAATTCCTACTCTTGAGTGTCCACAGGACCTGTGGCCTGCTTACATGGAATGATTGTGCAAAGGTGATGGGCTTTAGACAGTTACATATATATGATATATAAAAGTGTTGCACCTGTTTCTACTGCTGGCTTTAAGAAAACGAGTTGCCTTGAATCCTATAGCCACAAGGAATGAAATACTTCTTACTTATCTCTATCATATTGCTTCTGAGCAGTAGGGTAATTATAATTCAGGACTTAATCATTATTCAAAGATAAGCAGACCCATATATTTATCACTTAGTGGTGGGAGAACAAGAGTCGATTTAATTAGGCTTTATCAGGAAATAGCACTCAGCAACTATATTGCATATTTAATGTTAGAAGTTACCTTTGTGTTGGATATGAATGGAATGCACATTAAGGAAAGGTTTAATGGACTTTTATCAAAAACCTTCTGCAGGATGGTTGGAACAGTAATTACACACCATTATTCCCTGAGGAATGTGTTTTCTTGTACCATAATTCTAGAAGAGAATCTAATATAATTCAATACAAATATATCCTCACTGGCATGGGACTGTTTAGTGGATGAGTACGAAAAAGATTTGGCAAATACCTAAGGTGTTATTTGTTTACTGAGAAGAATTACTGACCATCAA
>NW_006368585.1:0-858 GCF_000327345.1 Myotis davidii
CTTTATCATTATATAATGACCTTCTTTGTCTCTCTTACCATTTTGAGCATAAAGCCTGTTTCCTCTGATATGGGTAGACCTTTGCTCTCTTTTGGTTTCCACTTGTGGGGGACATCTTTTCCATCCCTTCCCTTTGAGCCATGTGTGTACCTGAAGCTGAGACAGAATTATCCTTAATCTAGAAATTTATCAAAGTTTCAATCCCAACCAATAAATATCAGTGATCACAGAATACTTATTTCATTAACATGATTCACCTTTATTCCTAAACTACAAATATGCTTGTTTGGCAGTGAAAAGTACAGAACGAGAATGATAGCTCTGTTTTACAGAAATTAGATTCATTCTAAAATGTAGTCATTATAAAAAACAAGACAATGGTGGAAAGTTCAATAGAATGTGAATATGAATCCAGTGCTATTCACAGCCAGATCTGAGGTACTTCGGCTTGGTTAGTAAGCACCAACATCAGTGCCCCAGGACTCTGCTTATGAAAACATGCTCCAAGTGTCATCATTGTAACTGTATTATTTGCCCAAAGCCTATGCATTGTTATTTTGTTTGTGAAGCCCCAGTACTACCATTTGAGTCTAAATCAAAGGTAGGTCTTAGGACTTTGGAAGATAACTCACAAAAAAAGGCAAGTAATAGCTGAGCCAATGAGTTTTAACAATCTGGCTTTCCATGTCAGATTCTCCCTTACCTAGTTCATGAAAATGCAACTAGTTCTTATTAAATGTTTTACTTTTATTAAATGCTCTAAAACATAAGAGATTTACTTGGAAATTTTTAGTCTTTAGACAGATGGGTAAGAGTTCCTGAGCTTCTAAGAGGAAGACATGAGAGTAATGAATTATT
>NW_006368586.1:0-857 GCF_000327345.1 Myotis davidii
TTGGGTAGTTAACTGAGGGGGAAAGGGAACTCTCCAATGTGCTGACTTCAAGGACTTTCTTCTAGCCCCGTCTCATTTCAGAGAGACTCAGCACATAAGAAAAACAACCAAGGAGGTAACCAAAGGACGCCTGAGAGGCCAAGCAGGCAGGCCTAGGTTCCAGAGATGCTCCTACCCCGAAAGACAACTGCAAGTCCCCTTCTCTCTCTGGGCTTTTGTTTTCTCTCTGGCTATTGCTTCCTACTTGGTAAGGAGTTGGCGAGGATGCCCAGAACCAGCATTTTGATGCCATTACAAAAGAAACTCAGCACCATCACACATGGCCAGGAGCCAAACCAGAAATTTATTTGTGCTTTTCAAATCAGACAAAACAAGCAGAGATTCCCTTCTCCAAAGGAAAAACCTTTGACAGGAGGTTTCCTTCTCTCTCGCCTTCTCCGTGACAAGCCTGTGGGAAGGGTGGACGTGGCTGTGCGGGGATGTTTAGAGATGGAATGAGCTGTGACAAGGCAGGCATAGTAACAGGTCTGCTGACGATGCCTCTTCCCACTTGTGCTTCGATGGTTTGCAGTTACTAACAGGTGCCAGAGACATGGGTGTTGGTGGGTTGCAGAGGTGGGAAGTGGGAGCTCTTGATGACCAGTTTCTTCATAAAGGCAGGCTAGAGAGAAGGATACATGTCCTACAGGAGGAAAAACACATACATTTGCATGTCTGATTTAAAATATAGAAGGCATAAAAGGGCGCAGAGTAAAAAGTGTCTCCCTGTCTCACAGTCATACAGCTTCTCTGTCCTTGGAGGAAACCAGCGTTAGCATTTCCTTTTCCTTCCAGAGCATCTCATCTATCTATATAAA
>NW_006368587.1:0-858 GCF_000327345.1 Myotis davidii
GGGGAAATTGATTTTTGTTCATTCAGTTTTAACAGAAATAACAGTTTAAGATAATTTTTTATGTCATACTTATATTACTTTTCAAGGAAAAGACCATTTCAGGCATGAAGAATATCATTGCTGAGATGGAACAGGCATCAAGGTAAACCACTCGTCCAACAAGAATTTGAGTACATATTTATGAGGGGCAAAGTACTACGTTAGGTACAAAGATAGTAAACGGGGGCTTAGTGTTACATAGAGGGTGGTAACTTTCTAATGTTGGAAGGAGGCCTAAGTCTGTGTGGGGAAGTAAAAGAGGATATGGCATCTGCCAAGGAAAGGGAAGGAAAAGCAGCAGAGAACCACAAGACCACAGGTAACGTTCAAGAGCCTCGTGAATGCAAGTAGGTGAGTGTTGGAACCCAAGGTGAGAGAGGAGGTGTGAGGGAGGAAAGGCTAAACACAGAGGCCTGTGTTATAGACAAATGAGTCTTGGTTTTATCCTTTGGGAAATAAGAAATCATTAAGGAATTTTGAGGAGAATTTTGTGTTAGAAAGATTACCCACGTTGAAGAATGATGATAGATTGGGGTTGGAGAGTGTGGTCAGGGGTGAGGTACTTGTGAGGAAGAAAATCTAGGAAAATGCCAGGTTTTGAGGGATGAGTACTGGATGTGTAGAAAGTATGGATAGCGATGGCTTTCCTCTGAATTGGAAGAGCCTTTGAGACCTTGCATATATGTCTCATAAGCAGTTAAATATAAGAGTCTGGAGTGTGAGGAGGAGGCCAAGGCTGGAGGTAATGATTTCAGAGTCTCAGGGTATAGATGGGTCTGGGAGCCATGGATATGAATAGTATTTGTCTGAGGGAAGGCA
>NW_006368588.1:0-858 GCF_000327345.1 Myotis davidii
TTTTTTGTTTGTTTGTTTCCCATATAGCACAGAGCAGTTAGCAATAGTTCTGGATTCAGGTCACGTCTCTTGATAAATGTAAAAATTATACCTATAGGTCAGGGCTAGCAAGTGGTCTGGTTCATTCTTTCCCTGTCTTCATTATATATTTTCTTTTGGTGGCAAAATAAGTAAGACTAGATTTGGCATTCTCCATCATTCCAAGACAAAGCAGAAGTACCTGAGCCATTTGGAGTACGCCAAGGAAAACATTCTGACTCAGAGATGATGCAAACAGGCCAACAAAAGGTTATTTGTAGGACCTAAGAGAGAGCAGAGAATAATAAGTTGCATTCTTATGAGCACACTAACACTTCCATTGGTGTTTAAAGCTGCAATGCTTTATGTGAAGGGAGATAAAAAGAGTCAGGAGAGATTTTTAAAACATGGTATCTTAGTAAAAGCTAGCTCTTATCTGTGTCCTTTTCAAAGAACCAAAGAGGTAACTTGCTTACTTGGCAAGCAATTAATTCAGGAAGTGGTCAAGACTTTTTTTCCAAATCTTAAAGTTAAGTTTAGACTTTAGAGATGGAAGTATCTCACTTTCTCAAGGTAGGTAAGTAAAAGAGAGCCATTTCCTGGTCACAGAGATGGCGAAAGGAGAATCTCTAAGAGGTCCTGAGATCTTCCTCAAATTAGATCTGCACTAGATGTAGTGAACTTCTTCAGTTTTGTATTTCAGGAACCCTTACTCTCTTGGTGCCTTGGGGGCAATACCTTTGGTTTGTTAATGAGTATTTCCACACGGGTAGACTGCATAATAATGAAAGCTTAAAATAATATCCTTGCCTCAGTGGTTGAGCATTGACCTAGGAACCA
>NW_006368589.1:0-858 GCF_000327345.1 Myotis davidii
GATGGCCGTTTTCTTTCTTCTTTTCTATTTTTGCAAGTAAATGATAGTCTGATGATTTCACTGGAATCATGTGCCAAGGATGAGGGTGATGGGTTGAGCCTTGGAAGGGTGGATCAGTTATCTCACTCCCTGGCAAACTCACTTCTACACGCCAACATTGATCTCACTGTGCACAAGGCAAATTAGTGCACCGACAAATTACAAAATAACAGATGTAATTACCTAATAATAATTTTCAAATAAGTACATGCAGAAATGTTAAATTCATAAACGTCAGTGGTGTACCCTTTTTAACTATATAACACAATATACTTCTCCTTGATTGACCCTTATATTTTGTAAGGATACCTAATCACAGTTACATGTTGGGCGCCCACTCAAGGGCCATCTCAATTCAAGCATAGCCAATTTTTCAGGGAGAAACTGAGCGTGGCAGAGTACAAGAATATCAGCAGAGGATCTGTGCCCACCTCTGAATCTCCTTTTTACTAGACATGCTCCTCATGCCTACACTCCTATTAGCTTTGAAAGGTATTCTCCCTGACTTGAGTTAGCTCTGAGGGTCTCAGTGAGCTGGTCTATGAGTCCTGGAAGCTTCCCTCCTGTGGGAAAAGATATGTCCTCTCTGTCATTCCTTACACATAGCATTCACTGACACCATCTGAAGAGATGTCATTGTTCTGAAGTTATAAATGTCACATTGCATCTTTCCAAGAGGGTTTGGTTTCATAGCGTGGCTGCTGTGAACTTTAAGATGGTTCTGATTTGTTTTGCATTTCTTATATTGTTCTTTATCTCTTGAGAGCAGATTTTTAAAAAATATACTTCATTGATATTTTACAGAGAGGAAGGGAGAGG
>NW_006368590.1:0-859 GCF_000327345.1 Myotis davidii
TGTTTATCCTAGGCCTGGCGTAATGTGGGCCACTGAATTATAGATGTTTTAATTCACATGGAAATAGCATTGTTGAGGAGTGTGCTGACTTCTAAGAAAAAATTAAGTGCTATTGCCATTGCCTGGCTGTATTTCCATCATGTTTACTTCGTTTCCACCAATTATTTGTGTGCATGCCAGGCTCCATATAAGGCAAGCAGCAGGACCAGACCCCTCCCCGGTGGTTCTTTGGGAGCGGTACGTCTTCTCCAAGCTTCCGCAGAGTCACCGAGAAGAGCCCTGACACAGGCGTTTCTTGCTCAGTGCTCTGTGAACATCTCTAAACATCTTTCTGTGGTTTGCAGGCTCAGTCCTTTCCAGGGAGGATTTGGGGTGATTAGACAGCTCACATTACCACTGTGTTCACCATATGTCATTGATCCCACAACACCTAGCACAGTGCTCAAGGAGTGCTGGAGTATTTGTCATTAATAACAATTGTCTAAAGCCATCTGTGCATCCACAGGCCCCTCCAAAACAATGATAAATGTTGTTTGCTAGGAGATGCTTCACATAGCATCACTGAACAATGCAGCGAGAGTCCAGATAAACTCCGAATTAGTTCATATCAACAGGGGGTCGAATTAGTAATGCAGAAATGCCTAAATGTTTGGTTTATGTTATGGATATTAGTTTTACTTGGCAAGTTATTTTGTGTACTTTATTGGAAATAAAAAGCCATTCATAACTTTGTATTTAGAGAACCAGCCTAGTTCTTACTAGATTGCTTGTATTGCTCTCGAGCTGTAGATATTCAAGCATTCTGGTAAGTTTCAAATATTTAATGATAATCAGAATCCCTCTGAGGATCTGTGACTTG
>NW_006368591.1:0-858 GCF_000327345.1 Myotis davidii
TTCCACAGAATATTAAGCATTTTATGAAATAATGTTATATAATGTTTGAGAAATGTAGCTTTTAATAAAATTAAACATGCTCTCTATTGTAAGACTTTTAAATGTGCATCTATTAGCCCTGAAAAAAAGTTTGTGAGTTAAATATTTCTGGATGAAAGTGCATTGTATATCTCCAAGCTAGAGGCAAGGTTCTCTGACTTCATAGCTCCTTTCCTTAAAACTTACTTTACCTTAAAAACATTTTAAGTATGAGAACAGAAGGAGAAATCAAAGCATTCCTTTTCCATTTATCCTTTTCCTTTTGCCTGGAATTTTGCCTCAGTGGCCCTGTGTGCATTCCTGTTTCCTGATGAAATGCAGGCACAGCCCCTGCTTGTGGAGAAACCCTAACAATCTAGCCTCACTCTGGCTAGGAACCCCTGTTCTGTCAGCCACCTCATAGACAGACATTCTACTTCCAATGGAATTCAGTTATAAACCATGGTGCTAGTATTCACCAGAATTTGAGAATTCCCCCATGGATTAGACTGGACCTCAAGTGCAGCCTGCCAGAAGCATACCTGAGTTAGCTGGCCTCTTCTTGGTAATTGACAATAAGACTAGTTATCATTTTCCAAGGAATTACTTTGGGTCAGGTCTTGGGTTAAAGTATTCTCAATACTTTATAGTACATTAAACCACACCAAATTATCATTTCGATAGGTCAAAACAGTTAAATATTGGCAATTGCATGATTCCACTTAATTGCATCTAATGTTTTCAGCATTTCTGCAAGTTAAACCTTAGCTGGGCCAGAACATGGCACACAGGCATCAAGGCAGCTGACTAGTTTGTGCCCTTTCAAGTTGCTCATCTTTA
>NW_006368592.1:0-858 GCF_000327345.1 Myotis davidii
AAAATGATTTGTTTAGGCATGGCCCTTATTTTATTACCTTTCTTCAACTCATCCATAGACTTGGGTCCCATTGATAGACTGTCCCTATGTTCGGGTGGTCATTTGGGGCATTCCCTGACTAACAGGCACTTCAGTGTTCCTGGGGCAAGTCTTTCCTTCTTTTTTTGAATTGAGGAAATTTCTTCATTGATTTGATGGCGGTGGTTTCAGTGAGAAATACAGTAGAGCAGTGGTTCTCAAATTATAGTGTGCTTCTTATCACCTGGAGTGCTTGTTCAGACAGATGTGGACCCACCCCACCCTCGGAATCTCTCATTTAGTAGACCTTGGGTGGGGCTCAACAATTTGAGTTTCAGATGATATTGGTTATGATGGCCAACTGCTCTTGGAGAACTGCCTCATTAAAGGATTTCCACCATTATACCCAAACACCAGTGAAAAAGAATTGGAGATTATTTAAGAGAGAGTGATTAGCCTCAGGCTAGAAACCCAAGGATTTACTCAGCATTTATATTATTCTAAATTTGGAAGACACCTCTGCTATCAAAGCCATTTAGCCCAGGGAGGAAATGTGTGCTTTTATTGTTTATTTAGCAATGAGACCAGGTATGTTCTTTTATTTGTGAATTATACATAAAACCCTATAAGAGAGTCCAAAAATTAATTGCATAAAATGTGGAATTCCACTATTTCCACATTCATGAAAGAGCCATGGAGGATAGGGATGTATAGCCATGGCCTCCTATCCAAATGTGTGTTAATTGTAGGCCAGTTATCTGTGGGATTCACTATAACATTTTAGTTATTTCTAATCCTTGTCCTCTTCAGATTGGGATAATAAAAAATGAAACTTTTTAG
>NW_006368593.1:0-859 GCF_000327345.1 Myotis davidii
TTCTCTGAAATCAATACAAGTATATTTTAAAAAAACAAACCAAAAAACAAAATCTCTACAGTGGTTACCAAAGGTGATGGGATTATATGGGTGACAGTTTCTTTTTTATAGTTTGCTTTAATTGATGAATCTTTTTTACAAAGAACATACAAGAAAGCTATTTCTATTTTAAATGATAATAAAAGTTTGAAGAGAACAAAAGGCTGTTTTGTTTTTGTAAACAGAAAAATAATAAATCTATATTGGATCTGGTCTGCTTGAGGTGCCAAAAGGAAGTAGGAAGAAAGGAATAACAAAGAAACACAAACTCAGATTTTAGCTATTTTTTGCTTTGTTGAGATAATAATGTATACATTACAATACGATATATAAAAATTCCTTTTCTTTAGGTTAGCTTTATATAGCCACCCACCTGAGGAAAATAAGACTTACTTTCAGTATTTTAGAACCTGTATACTTCTAAAAGAGAGGGCAACTAATAAAAATTGTGTAGGTTGAAATATATTTTGTACTTACTTAAAAAGCTGCCTTAATGAATTAGCTCTGTTTGGAATAGTCTGTACCAATGTTTTCTCTGGCAAGTTAACCTTGTCCAGCCTCCCTTACTACCTTCATCCCAACCTGGAACAAGCAAACCAACAGTCATCCACCCACAATGGGTAGATAAAACACTTAAAATAACTATAAACTATAAAATACCCTCCTGCATGTTAGTAGTCACAGGCATGATGGGATTGTAAAGCCCCATATTAGATTCACTTATAATAAGTATTTACACTGAAAGAGCACATTTGGTCTAGAGAAGATAACACTATGGAAAACATACCCCATTAGAAGCTTTCTTCTTTGCTTTCCATTC
>NW_006368594.1:0-859 GCF_000327345.1 Myotis davidii
AGTAACGCTTTGTGCCATGGGCTGGTGAACCGTGTGAAAGGACTGCAGGAAGCCTTGATGAACGGATTTCCATGGAGGGGACAAGCCCCTCGCACTCAGGAGATTGAGCATCGCCTAAGGAAGGAACAGAGACCCTGAAGCTGGATCCATGAATGTTATCCCAGGTGAAGCAAAGAGAAAAAAGACAGAGGAAAACCATCACTTCCGTGACCAGTAGACAACACAAAGCCATTGAACATCTGCAGAATCAGAGAGCCAGAGGGAAGGAAAGAAAGAATGGGTAGAAAAAAAAAACACATTTAAAGAAATAATGGCTAAATTTATTTCCAAGTTTGATTTAAAACCTCAACCCACACATCCCAGAGGCTCAACAAACAGCACAAACACACAAAACCACGAAACCACACCTGGGCCAGTATAATCAAACCCTGAGAAACCAAAGAAAATCTTAAGAGCAGCTGGAGGGGGAATATAAGGAGAAACGATGGCTGTTCTCTCATGAGGATCAAGGATTTAAGAAGGTGATTGAGGGACATCTTTAAAGGGCCCAAAGAAAAATAAAACTATCAACCCAGAATTCTGTATCTATTGGCAATGTTTTTAGAGAAAAGGGAGAAATAAAGACTTTCTCAAAAAAACAAAAACTGGGGAGAATCTTTTTGTTAGTGGACATATACTGCCAAAAACGTTAAAAGTTCAGGCAGAACAAATATAGTATCAGAAACTTAGATATGCGCAAAGAAATTAATAGTGTTAGAAATGAAATAAATAAAGATAAAATGAAATTTGATTGTTGTTATTTTTAATTGCTCTAAAGCAGTAGTCAGCAAACTCATTAGTCAACAGTCAAATATCAACA
>NW_006368595.1:0-858 GCF_000327345.1 Myotis davidii
CAGAATATTACTAATAATTTTTATTTTACATGGGAGTTTTTTTTGGCATTTGAAAGCCCATGTGGTATTAGAAGTTCTAGGATATGAAAAAAAGATCATAAATGATTTGGAGTGGTGTGTTATGACATATCATAATTATTAAGTTCACTTTACTGGAGAAAGCAAATCCTTAAGTTGAGCTTCAAGAGCATCTACTTATTCTCTTTCAAGCCCAGGAATTATTTGTCTAGAATTTTTTTCTTGCATGTGAATGTCTAGTTGTTCCAGCATCATTTTCTAAAAAAACTATCTTATCTCCATTGTATTGTGCTTTGCTCCTTTATCAAAGATCAGTGACTATATTTATGTCATTCTATTTCTGGGCTTTCTATTTCATTCCATTGATCTAGTTGTGTATTATTTAACCAATATTATACTGTTTTGATTACTGTACAATTATAATAAGTCTTGAAGTCAAGTAACATCATTCCTTTGACTTTGGTCTTTTCCTTAATATTATGTTTGGCTATTCTGGGTTCTTTTCCTTCCTATATCAACTTTAAAATCATTTTGTTGATATTCACAAAATAACCTGCTGAGATTTTGATTGGGATTGTATTGAATCTATAGAGCAAATTGGGAAGGACTAATAATCTTGACAACATTCAGTCTTCTGTCTATGAACATAAAATACCTCTCTAATTATTTAGATCCTCATTGCTTTCCTCATATAGACCTCTTACACTTTAAAAATATGTTGTGATTTTCCTGACCTTTTGCATTTAAAAAATATTTATACATAAATATTTCATATTGGGGAAGTGTGCTAATGTAAGTGGTATTATGTTTTTATTTTTTTGTTAATCTTCACCCAAGGAT
>NW_006368596.1:0-859 GCF_000327345.1 Myotis davidii
CCTTCCCCTTCCTGCACCTGCGGGCCCCCAGGCGGACTCCACCCTCCACGGGGCAGCGCAAAGGGGCAGCCGGTCAAACGCGGGTACAATCGGACGGGGGTGGCGGGGGTCTCGCTGTCACCAGTGACCTCCTGGCAGGGACCAGACGGCCACCCAGAACCCTGTCCTCCCAGGAGCACAGGGCGGACCTCCCAGTCATCCCGCCTTCCCCTCCGTCCCCAGGTGAGCACCCCCACACACTCACACACCAGGTGACTGCAGAAGGCCTCCTCAGACCCTCCTCCGACAGAGGGCCCTGGCCTCCAGGCCACCACGCACCAGGGGACCCCTTGACACACAGTCAGCATTCCCTACCAACGGGGACGTGCACCAGAAAGAACAGCTCCGGCCTGTTGGCCATTCAGAACGCTTAGTAACCAAGTTCACTTTTTAAGAAATCAGAAAATGGAGGCAGAGAGTAGGGTGATTTCTTCCAGGATCAGGAAAAACCTGGCCACGAGCTGTTGATCACCTATGACCAGGTTTGTGCCCTCAACAGGACGCAAGTTGAGCCCATGGACCTCGGCCTGCCCTTGGGTGGAGAGAGGTACCCCCTCCCACAGCAGCTCCCGCGGGAGGGGAGGGCGCTGACCGGACAGGAGGCTGAGTCGGGCTTTGACCCATTTCCCGGCACCTTCGCCTCACACTTCACAGACAACACGCTGGCCAGTCCCACACTGGCTGAGCTCTGTGCTAAGTGGGGAGCCCTATCCAGCGCTGGGTTTCATGTGCACCTGCGGCCCACTCACCCCGCACAGGCCCTCAGGGCCGTCTGGGAGCCCTCATCCTCGGCACCAGGTCAGACCCAGAAGTCCTGGGC
>NW_006368597.1:0-859 GCF_000327345.1 Myotis davidii
GCATCATTCCTACATAATAAACTAGCCTCCTAGGGCATATGTTGCCTGGAATTTCATGCACTAATTTGCTACTTTTTCCTTCATTTTGAGTCCTGCCTTTTAATGTGTTCCTACCTTTCCAAACTTTCCACTTCACCATTAGGATATTTACCCACCCCTTTGGTCAGGAATATAACGAAAAATGTTTAACAACTGGCTTTCTGGGGAGAGTAAAAGCCCAAAGTTTTAGCATCTGCCTATTTTGTGGTGTAAACACTCCCATCATGGGCAATTTCAAATTACCGAGGTGACATCAACGGGCTTGCAAAGTTCATGAAAATGTATCAATCAGCTCTAGTGAGCAGGGAGAACGGACGCCAGCTCACCACTGCATTTCATTCACCCATTCTAAACCACAAGGCCTCTGAAGAGGCTGCTTTTATTTGATTCTTCATACGCTGAAGTAATAAAAGATAATAAAAGTAAGAAACTAGATCTCTAGACCAAAACCA
The DNA here is from genome assembly GCF_000327345.1 of Myotis davidii. Lineage (NCBI taxonomy): Eukaryota > Metazoa > Chordata > Mammalia > Chiroptera > Vespertilionidae > Myotis > Myotis davidii. The sequence goes on from NW_006368597.1 coordinate 492, forward strand.
ATACTTTATCCATGAAACCGCATTGTTTGTCCCCAGTAAGATGTGAAATATTTCTGGCTAGCATCTTAACCAAATTAGATGATGCCATCAGGGCAACTGGAAGGAAGCTGTATGTTCAGTCTGCTACTTCGGACTTAGTAGGCTCCATTTCATTAGAAGCTAAAGAGAATAAAAGATCCTCCTTTAGCCAACCAGGCATTGGGGATATTATATGCCTTATCACAGTAGTATCTCCAATGCCTTACACAGTATCTGTGCATATGTGCTCAGTGAAAGTTGGTTGGATAAGTGCATGAGATTTTACAGAGAAGTCTTCTAGGTTGAAAGGAGTTTTTTTTGTTTGTTTGTTTTTTAATTCTTTATTGTTT
>NW_006368598.1:0-859 GCF_000327345.1 Myotis davidii
CCCCCCCAGTACACACTGAATAAATATTCAGTGACCTACACGGTGCTCTCACTCTGGGCCTCAGGTTTCTCATTAAGTAAAACAAAGATATTAGAATAGATTGATGGTTTTCAAAGGTTTTATTTTAGCATCCGGGCCCTTTTGCAAATGAATTCTCATTATCAGGCAAAAAGCATGCCTGCTCTACAAAGGACAAAGCTCTGATCAGCCTTCTGAAACCAACAGATATGAAGGTGAGTAAAGACATCCAGGACAGTGTCCCCGAGGGATCTGCAAAGACAGAGGTTTTCTGCAGACAAGGGCAGGTTCTCATATCCTCCAGGCCTTGATCATAGCTCAGCTCTAAGGAATTCAAACCTCTTCACAGTGGTGCACAGGAAAGAATAAAGCTCACGGCAAGTCAGAGTACATTCGTACTGAAACGTGTTCACGGAACACCTTTATACTGCAAAAGAAAATACTGCCCTACACTTGGGCTGGGTCAGGGATGTTTTGGGGATGTAATCCACAAAGCTCTTCTTGGGAATCAAATATATTTCTGACAAAATGCTTAAGCCATTTTCTGGTGAATTTTCATGGTAATAAGACCTCTGAGAAATCAGTTACCTATGTGCTCAGCTTGGGGACGGACCCAACGGCCTTTATCTGTCTTTCAATAAATCTAATAATTCTTAACCAGAACTTTTTTCTTATCTAACCATTCTCTTTTCCTATACAATGTCCTTCCCAATAGGTACTTGTTGAATTGACCAGGTAGAAGCCTCTTCCTTTGCCGTGACATTGAAATAAGGTCAGGAAGGTGGAAAGCCCCAGGTGCTTAGCAACAGACAATCAATTGTAGGGTGGGACCTCACCCCCA
>NW_006368599.1:0-858 GCF_000327345.1 Myotis davidii
CATCTGACACCATACATAGTTATTAAAATATTAATACGTATTCCCTTTTATATCCCCATGACTATTTTGTGATGATCAATCTGTACTTCTTAATCCTTTCACCTTTTGTATATGACCTCTCTGAAGACAAAACAAATATTTTACCCTTAGACCGATCTATCATTTCTCATCATTGTACATAATCCACTGGAAATAGAATCTAAACTTGAATGATTGCATCCCAATATGAGGATATTCTCTGTAGCCTTGTATTTTACATTTCTGTTAAGATTTTTAAAGTTTTTTTGATGGTTTGATAGTGTAATGGGCAGCTAGGTTTATCCAGGCAGCAACAATGTGTATTGAGAGCATCTGCTCTTAAGCTACTTCTATTAACCTATGCTCAGTGACATGGGAGATTTGACTCCTCACCATAACTTTAGACTTCTAACCTGTCAGGCTCACAGTTTACGCGTTAGATCTTTTTGGGTTTGGGTTGTGTATTAATAGCGACTGACTTATTTTTTCTGCGTAACTGCCATGTAAGTTGAATTTTAAGGACAGGTATGTTCTTTTTTAGAGTTGTGGTTTGCAATCTGTATCCCTTTGTGAAGACAGTGGCTTCTCCGGATGTAACTGTTGAAAAGGCTGTTGAGCAAATTGATATTGGTAAGTTGGGAAAACCGTTATTTGAAGACTGACAGAGGAGAGGTTTATTTAAATTTTAACTAAAATTTAATTAAGCAAGATTTTGTTTTGAAATTCTCTACTGAGGGAGTAGGAAATAATTACTGCTCCCAGACTGTACTCTGGGAGGACTCTAATTTATCTATATTTTTGCAGCTATTTCTTTTTTTAAATATACTTTTATTGATTTTA
>NW_006368600.1:0-859 GCF_000327345.1 Myotis davidii
TTCTCCTGCTGACCCAGCTTCATCCTGTGTCTGTGTGGCCAGCCTGGGTCACCTGTTTCTTCCTGGACTAGATTCAGGGGTCTGCTCCATGCAAACTCCATAGAGCCAGCATGATGACTCAGGATCAAGGGAGAGAGCTGGCTTCTCAGAAGAAAGGGTGATTGACAGGCCAAAATATGTACCCTGTAGACCAGCCCTAACTTCCAACTCGGCAAGAGTGCTCTGATAGGCAGCTTCATGTGGCCTCGGGAAAGCCACATCACCACCAGCACCCACTCCCTCATTCGTGGCACGGTGAGATAGAATGAGACACCATTTGTCCGAGTGTCTCGCACACAGTAATGCTCAGGGGATGTTTGTTTAATCAGAGCCTTTCCTAGTCAAAAAAATTAACATGCATGATCTCCCTTTATATGAAGCTAAGCAACTATTATAAGAAGGCCGTGCGAGTGCATTTATAGAACTGCATTTCTGCCGTAAGTAACAGTGGAGAATCTTTTATGCTATTAACCTGTGTAAATTTTAGATTTTTTAAAATTAGTAAGTTATATAGGTCACTGCATTGTATCTGTAACTAATTGCAACATTAGCTATCAAATTCTCATTGTTGGCTATTTTATCTTCAAAGACTTAAGAATACAATTTGAGTAATTACTACCTGTATGCCATGTTTCATTTATGGCCTCTATGAGTCATGAATCTTTCAATAGTGGGAAACACTGAGTGCAATGAACTCAAGAGGTCTGCATTGTATAACCAAGCTTAACGCACATGGCGTGGATGTGTGTTGTATTTTGTGACCTCGTCCTGGAATTCTCACATAGAATAGGACATCTCCTAGTAACGCTGGTTGGGGGGG
>NW_006368601.1:0-859 GCF_000327345.1 Myotis davidii
TAAATGTATCAAATCAGTATGTTGTACACCTTAAATTTACACAATGTTGCATGTCAAATAGAAGTCACTTTTTAAAAATCAAAGATGAACAAAAAGCTCTCATTTAGGGAGTACCTCTCCAACTGCTCAGGGAAAAGCCCTGTGTAAAATTGAGAAAAATAAATTCAACCACAGCACTGATGAGGAAATAATGCATACACAGCAAAATAAAATCAAGTTTGAAAAGCTCCCTGAATCTGCAGTATTGGCAAATTAACCTAATTACTGGGAATTTTGCAAATGCTGCCAGTGGTGCTGGTGTGCTGGAGGATGGGAGATTTGATTTCCAGCCTCCTCCAGAAATTCCCTGGGGAAAACCTCTTCATTAGCTACCCTGCATGCTACAGGGCTGAGGTTCTAGAATAAGAAACTGCTTCATGTGGATGAAACATGACTTCTAACCCTGAGGTGGACAGGATGCATGGCTCAGGAATACCATTCTGTTTTAGAGGTTAAGTAGGGACCCAGCGACCACCTCCTACAGACCAGGTCTCCAGGGAAGGGGTGAGATGGGACCCCCTTTCGAGGCTGCACAAGGCCCTCAGCGTGGGCTGCTCTTGGGCTTTTAAGGAGCTCCAGAGAATACTTTCCCCACATATACTCCTAACCAACCCTAAGGGAGAAGGAGTGCTCATTCTCAAAGAGGACAAAATGGAGTAAAAATCATGGAATAGCACCAGAATGCTGTGTTCCATTCACATCTCTACCATTTATTAGCTGTGTGATCTTGGATAAGTTTTGTAGCTTCTCAGTGCCTCAGTTTTGTCATCTGCAAAATGGGGGATGATAATCTGCCGGAAGCCGGTCCATCCTTGCTGCT
>NW_006368602.1:0-859 GCF_000327345.1 Myotis davidii
GCTGTGTAAAAATTAGTACACTGTGGAGAGGGACTAGAATGTCTGAGGGCAGGGACTTTGACTGTATTTGACTTTATTTTAATCACTTCTGTCATAATACCAGGTTATAAACAGGGTTAAGACTGGCTCTGTTGTTTTTCAGCTACAGTACCATACAGCACATTATATATACAGAATTGTAACTCAAAAGCAGCCAAGATCTTTGTAATATGCTCTATGGGTAAACATTCTGAAAAAAAAACTTTCAAGGTTTCTGTAGCTACTATTTCCAGGACTTCAATTTCTATTTTTGAATTTTGAAAGTTGAAAAAATTAGGTATTTAACAATATTATTTCTCTTTACAGGAGTTTATGAATTTGTACCTTTGGAACAAGGTGATGGATTTCGGTTACAGATAAATGCTCAGAACTGTGTGCATTGTAAAACATGTGATATTAAAGATCCAAGTCAGAATATTAACTGGGTGGTACCCGAAGGTGGTGGAGGACCTGCTTACAACGGAATGTAAACTATAACTAATTTCATTTGCAGGCAAGTCTGATAAACACTTTCTTTATAATGTTGAGAAATTAGCAAGTATCAACATATCTTATAGCATATTACTGATCAGAATGTTCATAAAATATCAGGGAAATAATTTTATACTATACCTAAATTTGTCCCATAAAAAACTATCAATATTTATCTTAAATAAAACTTTATTAGTGATGTAGCATTTACTTATCTCTTCAATTCTTCAAAGATTCATTACTAACAGCAGAATAAACTATTGGCCTTTCATGTACATTTGCTTGCCAAATTCAAGACTTCAAGTATGAAAATAAATGTATAGTTTAGACCTGAGGTTGGCATCCAGCC
>NW_006368603.1:0-859 GCF_000327345.1 Myotis davidii
CCTCGGAAGAGAGGAGTCTCCCCGACCCCTGCACTGAGCTGTTCCTCCTTGGGTCCCAGTGCTGGCCATATGTACCCTGACTCACGATGTTGGGCTTGATTGAGAGTCTAGGCTGTAGACCCATCCATTGTTTATTTATAATGAATGATTAACAGGAAGACAGTTTCCTTACGTCCTAGTTTTTAGCAGGATCACTGCCTACCGTAATAGCGACAAGAATTTCATAATACTAGCGTGATGTGCTTCCCCCTGCCACCTGGAGGCTTTCCCACCACTCCCCTTTTGCTCACAGAGGGGGCAGCTTTGTGACTGTGGGTCACTGTGAGCAAAGGAATTTGCAGGTTGATTGGACCTCAGTGAGGCCAAGGTTATGGACTAGCTCTGCCATTGCCTTGCTGCCTGAGGACTCCAGAGTGGAAAAGTTCGTCATTTCTTCATCTGAGGAACTGGGCTGGTAACCGCTCCCTGCAGCAGCAGTCGCAGCAGGTTGGGTAACCCTAATTCTCTATGACACTGGCCAGTGCCTGCATGGCCCTGTTCATGACTGAGGAGCTTTTGAAAAATACAGATGCCAGAGCCCCACCCCAGACCTATTGGAACAGAATCAAATGAAGCTGGGGCCTGTGCAGCCTTTTCAAATTTTTTCCAAAGGAAAGGAAAATGTTAACTTTTAAATTGAGATATAATTCCTATACCATAAAATGCATGCTTTTAGAATGTGCATCTCAGTGGTTTTTGGTATATTCACAAGGTTGTGGAACCTAATTCCAGACCCATGAGCAGTCACTCCCTATTCCCTCCTTTTTTCAGCCCCTGGCAAACACTAATCTGCTGAATGGATTCATACATCTTAGAAATA
>NW_006368604.1:0-858 GCF_000327345.1 Myotis davidii
GTCCTGACACTGGCAATCGGCCTCTGCTTTCGCCTGTGCACAGTCGGTTCTGTAGCAGATACTGATGCATTTACACGCTTCTCGTCCAAGCGCACCGTCTGCTCTGGAAGACACACAGCATGTGCCCCCCACGCACAGGTGCCCCGTGGCAGCTGTTGCCCTAGGACGTACCTCAGCCTGGCCCGGGCCGGGCCTGCCTCAAATCTCCTCCCCCCATCTTGTGGCTGCCCTGTCTCTGTCACTCTGTAGCCACATTGGTGCCTCTCCGTGCCTCTGAGATGCCAAGTTCTACCTCCAGGCCTTTCCTGGTGCTGCCTTCCCTGTGTTTCAAGAGCCCTGGCCGGAGGGTTGCCTTCTATCATCTGGTCCCTGGTCCCTCAGCCCTCCGCTTAAGCTCACAGCACGGTGCCTCCTCCAGCTGTTGTCCCTGCAGCTGGAGTGCGGCCCACCCATTCATCTCAGCCTCTCAGGGAGTCACCCAGTTTGAGACAAATGCAAGGAGATCCCCTAATGCAGAGTAGAGTGTAGTGTGGTCGCTGGGAAAGAAGACGTGATGAATAGCAGCTTCCGTAGCAAGTCCTCTAAGCTTCTTTATCTCTCTTGTTTTACTACGTTAATTTATTATTAAGGGAATTATTACTATTGTAACTAATTTTGCCATCTTGAATGAAGGCTCTTCTGAGCTTCTTAATGACTACAACCTGTCAGAGGGACAGGACCCCGGTCCCCACAATTGAGTAGATGTCACTGAGCGTGGAGCCCGGGCTGCTGTGCCGGCACCTGGCATTGGTTACCGCGGCATGTTCGGCAGACCTACTGAGATTCCACTCGTGTGCTAGGGGCGGGGGGCGGGGGTTT
>NW_006368605.1:0-859 GCF_000327345.1 Myotis davidii
TCTTTCCCTCAAAATCCAAACCACATTCACTTCATATTACCTATGTTATATTTACTTATGGGGTTGTATTATTTCCCTGAAAAATTTAAAAGTCTACGAGATTAGGTGTTATGGCTTATTTATCTTTTGTAGCCCTCTGCAGAACCCAGCATGCTAGTAAAAGCATCGTAAGAATAAATTACAATAACTTCTTAATAAACATTTATTGTAGTTTTCTGGGCTGCTACATTGCAAAACTCCAGCAGACACCATGTTCAAGACAGTCTATGAATTTATTTCTTAATACAGGCCCAAAATTTCTTAGCTAAAACTTTTTGGACGGGAAATGTTTCAGAATTCAGAATTGTTTAGATTTTAGAAAGATGACACAAAACAAAACTGCGCAATGCAATACATTAATACTTATGTAGCCAAGTATGTGATTATTTGCAAGGCCTATAAAATGTGAGTTCCGGTCAGTTTCTACTGAAAAATGAATTCAGGTCAGGTATTGCTGACAAGTGTCTACAACAAAATTATTGTTTGGGGGCTTATGGGATATTGAGATTACAAATAAGAAACTGTGGGCTTCTGTCAGTTCTGAGGTTCATCTAGTCAGTCTGGATACCTTGACTTATGATGCAAGACGACCTCAAGCTTTTACTTGTATGTTTCTGCCATAAGTGTCTTTCTTTGTTGGTCTCTCTCAACTTCTGAGGGTACCTGAAGGACAAAAGTGGTGGACAGTACTGGACAGCAGCACTAGGGAGCAGAGGCTAGCTCAGACCATGCAGAGCTAGTACAGAGGGAAATCAGGCACCAAGATGATGAGGAATAACTGTCCTTAGGAAATTCTTGCTTAAAGAACAAAGCCTATTAT
>NW_006368606.1:0-859 GCF_000327345.1 Myotis davidii
ATATATATGTCAAATCTTCTTAGGCCATGACCATGCCATCACCAGGCATGTAATTTTATTTGAGTCATTTTACCTACTAAATTATATTTTTCAATATAGTCACTCTGTTGATCATATTTACTCGTGTCCTAAGTTCTCCTGTTGGATTTTCACTTAAATCTATTCTCAGATGGGCACACGGAAATTTAGTACAGTGTTTAATTTTACATGATTTTTTTTCATCTATTTCTGGGTGTGTGTGTTTATTTTAGGTTTATTTTTCTTTTTGTAAGTATAAATGCTTAAGGATATTTAATTCAGATTTCAAAATTATGATAGAGTTTTCCTCTGTTTTCAATTATTTTCTTACAGTTCTAACATATTTTGATTCTTATTGTCTAAATTTTGCCAAAAGAGTTTGGCCTATGAATGTGGGTAGAAATAATCAATACCACCTCCTGATCTGGCTTTTAAAATTCTTCTGTTTTATTCTCAGTTCCTTCTTTCTTCTCATGACCACCAGCCAGATTTAGAGAATTTAGCTGAGACTCCAATACCTTCGGAGATGGTGAAACCTCCAGGTTAAAAGCCTGGAGTAACTATATGGGAGAAACATTCCTCTAATTCCTTCTCACCTTTCGACTGTGATATAAAAGAGCAGTAAACCACACTCCAAACCTGAATCTGGTTGTTTCTCATTCTCTTCCTCTCCTCCCTATTTTTTTTTAAATTTAAGAAACACAAACACAGTGCTTACTATGCCCAGCAGGTACTTTAAAAGCACAAGTAGTAGTTAATCCTAAGGCACATTTAAGTTAATGTCACATAGCTGAGAAGTGTTGAGACCAGACAGAGAGTTTGGAGGAGATATATATATATA
>NW_006368607.1:0-859 GCF_000327345.1 Myotis davidii
GTGTGTGTGTGTGTGTGTGTGTGTGTAAAGATTGCTATTACAATGAACTGGCTCACATGATTATAGACTAGAGGCTGATACCTTCCAAGATCTGCAGGGTAATTCAGCAAGATGGAGAGCTTATCGCAAGCTTGAAATCCAAGAGCCAATGTTTCAGTTTGAGTCCCAAGGCAGGAAACAAGCTAATGTCCCACTCGGAGGACAGTCAGGCAAGAGGAATTCTCTTACTGGGAGGAGAATCCGACCTTTTGTTTATTCGGCCTTCAACTGATTAGAGGAAGGACACCCTCTTTGGGGAGGGCAGCCTGCTTTATCTGCTTATTCAGTCTAACAAGTTTAATGTTAATCTCGTCCAGAACAAGCTTATAGAAATACCAAGAACAATGTTTGACCATTATCTCTACCGTGCGGCCCAGTCAAGGTGACATAAATTTAACCATCATGCTCCTCACAACTTGCTTTTCCTTCTGTGTTTCATTTCCTTCTTCCTTATTCTACATCCTTTAGAAGGTCTTTCAATGAGGATCTATTAAGGGTAAAGTCACCTTCTAAGGTAAACTTGTCTTCTTACATCTGAAATCATCTTTCATTTGTCCTCATTCTTGAATGGTAGCATAGTCAGGCAAAAAATTCTGGATTATTATTTTCTCTTAGTATTTTGAAGACATTATTCCATTGTCTTCTGCTTCTTATGTTGAGAAGAGGCTGAACAAAACATTTTCATTGTGAAGGCTCTCAAATGTTAATGTATTTTTAAGTTTTGAATCTAGCATTTTTAAAAAGTAAAATATGTGTGTTTTAAATTTTTTCTCCTAATCGATAGTTTTTACTTCTTTGGTTACATTCTAAAGAAACACAT
>NW_006368608.1:0-859 GCF_000327345.1 Myotis davidii
AAAAAAATCTGAGCAATATGAAAAAAAATTAAATGATTTGATTTTAACTTTATTAATATTTAAAGCATTTTATTGTGAAACATAAAACTAGTATGTAAGTTATATATTCAGTGTAACAAATGTTTATCAAGAAAGACCTGTGTAAATATCACCTAAGTTAAAACACAGGCTTTCACCAGCATTCTAAGATTCCTTCTCCATACCACATGCTCCATCCCTTCTCCATGCTCACAACTATAATTTCTTTAATCTTAGGGCACGCAATTCAGAATGCTGAGTTTGCCTTCAGTAATAATGAAATCAAGAGCATAATTGAATCTTGATGAAGAGAAGGTACTAGTAAATGTTGAGACTGTAGACTATGTTGAAATTTGACAAGATGATGGTACTCAATTAGCATTAGCTCTCTTTTGCAAAAGTCAGTTTTTCCACAGTAGTAATTACAAGAACTCAAATTTATTTCACACACATTAGACTGGCAGACACCCCAAAGCTTGATATAACCAAGTGTTGATAAGCACATAGAGCAACAGGAACTCTCATGCACTGTAAGTGAAAATTAGCATAATCATTGGAGAGCAGTCTGCAATGCCTAATGAAGCTGAAAATGTGCCTATTACCCCAGTAGCTTAATCAACTCCTCTAACTACACTGAGGACTGGAACACTGAGAAATTTATGCACCTGAGTGCAAGGGCTCACATACAAGAACGTTCACTGCAGCATTTTCAATAGTTAAAATTTTGGAAATAACTCAAACATCTATCAACAAGAGAATGAATATATAAATTGTGGTTTACTCATACTTAAAAATGTCACATGTTTTGATAATGTAAAATACAAAAATCAAGCTGTGAAAG
>NW_006368609.1:0-859 GCF_000327345.1 Myotis davidii
AAAAAAAACAACAACAAATTTCATGTGTTGTAACTGAGTCTTTGGATTGCTTATGGAAAAGGAAGAATTCATTTTGATTCTGAAAAGACAAAAAAAATAATGCCTAAAATAACCTCACTTCTTGAATACCCTGGCATCAGAAATGGTGTTTCCAGGTAGGAAAAGGAAGATGACAGATTTAAATAAAAAACTATTTTCACAGGTGACAATATTGGGTCTACACTGACAAGATAAAATTCAACAGGGATAAATGTTAGCTCCCACAATGAAGCTCAATAAAATCAACTGCCCAAATAGAACACAGGAGAAACCCAGTCCACAGTAATCGATGAGAACAGGATCTGGGATATCTGGTTGACCACAGGCTTAATTTGAGGCTATGGTATAATGTGGCTGCTAAAAAAGTCAGCCCAACTTTTTGCCTGCATTTGTAGAAGTGCAGGTTATGGGTCACAGGCAACCAGATTTCTTACACACCATGCTGATCAGATGTGATCTAGATGATCATGTCCAATGCTAACTATCAAAATATTTTTTAAAAACAGTTTTGTCTGTTGTAAAGATGACAAATGTTGAAAAAATATATACAAATGACCAATAAAAGCATATGAGAAAAGACTTAATACTATTAGTCATTAGAAAATGCAAATCAAAGCCATAGTGAAATACTACTTCACACCTACTAGAATAGCTATAATAAAAAAGATGGATGACAATACCTGTTATTGAGAATGTAGAGAGATTGAAGCCTTCAGAAATTGATGGTAAAAAAAGGAAAATGGTGCAGCTACATTGGAAAAACATTTTGACAGTTTCTTAAAAAGTCAAGTAGCCCTGGCCAGTGTGGTTCAGTTGGTTG
>NW_006368610.1:0-859 GCF_000327345.1 Myotis davidii
GGCCCAGGGCTGACGGTGACATTTGCTTTTCTCATTTACGGATCTGCACCCGGGAGAGGGTGGGGCTGGGGCTGGCTGGGTTTTACTCTGGGCTGTAGGTCTGCTTCACGTTTGCTCAGTCTGGGGCTGAGACTGCGGAGGCAGTGACCTGGGGCCTGTTCTCGTGGAGGGTCCTAGGCGTCTAAGAGATCAAGCCACACTGTGGGAACACAGGCCTCTGCTAGCTGCACGTCCCCTCACACCCCAGGGGCTGAAGCAAGTCACGTGGCCAAGCCTATATCAAGGGGCAGAGGAAGGCTCTCCGCCTGCCCTAGTGAGAGGTCCCCAGGCAGAGGGCAGCTGGGTAATTCCAGGATGGGAAGGGAGTGAGGGATTAGAACAATAATTATCCCCAGATGGGCAAGGAGGAGGAGCAGAGCATATAAGTGATTCCTGACACAGCAGAACATCCCGGCCCCCCACACCGATGCCAGCCACGGTGTCATGTAGCCCGAGTCCCAAGGGAACGCCGGCTTCGGCTGATCGTCTCTTAGAATTACCGCAGCATCAGCCGGACCCCAGCACCCTCTCAGCCTGCACACACCGTCTGGAGCCCACAGCTCTGTGTGCAGAGAAACCAGACCCTTTAGGAGAGATCAAAGTCAGTTTTAAATAGACACAGCTCTTCCCCAGCAGGATGCCGAGACAGACGGGACAGCGCAGGAGAGGTTTGCTGTTTGTTTTAAGTTGTTGGAATAACCAAAGAAGGTTTCTAAGGTTTGGATATTGATTTCTGGAAGGATCGGCTGCCAAGTGTGCTAACATTTTCAAGAAGAAGAAGTCTGAGATCAAAGGGGGGCTTCAGAGCAGAGATTCCCCC
>NW_006368611.1:0-859 GCF_000327345.1 Myotis davidii
AAAAAAAAAATGGTAACACAAATGGTAAGCAAATGAAGGAAAAGTGGGACATTTAACTTTCAGCTTTTTAAACTTTCTGCACATTTATTAATGAGCAACTCCCACTGATGGAAGCCTGTGTCCCTCTGCAGTGAATGCTTCTGAGGTGATGTCCCCCTGATATTAGACCCATAAGGGGGTGGAGTCTGTTCTGATCCTTTCAGCAATCCAGGCCTGTTGCCGCTCCTTTCAGGTGGTCACATGTAAGAGATGTCCATTGTTTACATTCTAACCTGAAATAACACCTGAACCCCAAATAATCAATTCTGCATGGCGATTCTAAACGCATGAGAGCAGGCCTCCCATGGTGAGGAGGCACGGAGTTACTGTAGAGGAGAGCTCCCAAAGTCAACAATGATTCACGTGCAACATTTAGCGGCCATGAAGATGAAGATGAGTGTTTTCATGTCTCTTGTCTCTGAACAGTAGTGCCTGGTGTTTGCTATTAACCTATTCCACAGCTAGGTTCAAAAGGGTTTCATGATTTTACTACAGTCCCAGGACAGAGAAGGGCAGGGTGAGATTTTAACTCAGGTCTTTCAACTGTGAATCATACTCAGCTATCAAGATGAGAAGCATCTGCTCTGCCCACATTTAAAACTCAGGCTGTTTTAAAGAATTACTATGAAAAGTCAGTTGCTTTGAGCCCATAGGCTGCTGTGGTCTTTTGTCCCCAAAGCCTATTGTATTGATGATAACAAATATTCACTGTGTGCCTGGCCCTGTCAGAAAGTCATGAAGTGTTAATTGACCTTATCCTGACCACACTCAGCCTGACACATAGCAAGTGTTCAAAACAGGCTATTGAGCAATACCCCTT
>NW_006368612.1:0-859 GCF_000327345.1 Myotis davidii
CCAGCAGCACTTTAAAGATGATTTATATTCTTCTAGCCAACAGTTCTGGAAACATGTCAGCCATAAATTGTGCATTCATTCTGCTCATTTTAATGTTTCATTTCTCTAGCTGCTTTTGGTTATCCTCTTTAGTTGTGATATTTAGCCACTTGACTATCCTGAGATGATGTATAATTGTCTGTGTATTATCCAATTAAACAGTCACTAAGATTTCTGGTAGAATGGGTTGATATAGCTTATCAACTTTGGAAAGTTCTTGATTTTCATCTCTTCAAATATATTTTCTTCTACATTCTCTCCTCTCTTTGTGAGAGTCTACGTATAAATAAATTGGAAATAGCTAGAAATCTTCTGTTTTATGCACATGTTTTTGTTTCGGAGAGAATATATTCTACTGACCTGTATTAAGTTAATTTATGCTTTCTTCTTCTGCTTCCCAGCTCTTATTGTTTGTTGAATGAATTATTCATTTCTGACAATGTTGTCTTCAAGCTAATATTTCTATTATTTTTCTACAACTGATTTCTCTTCCTTTTTCCAAGCTAGCACAGTTGAGAGCAGCTGTGTGTTTTTCTTCATATTAGCATCCATCACTTTTGGAATTTAGTTCATTTTATGTTTCTTTCTATACGCAGATCCCTTATGGATTTATAAAACTAGATTCTGTAGGTTATTTAGATTATTTTGATGATGAGAGTAAATTTCTTACCACTATCTAAATCTAAACTAAACAAAAATGCCATTTTTTAAAATTTGAGTGCATAGAAATATATCTATTTATATGATTTTTTAAATCCTCACCCAATGATATGTTTAGAGAGAGGATGGGAGGGAGAGAGAGAGAAACATCAATGTGAGA
>NW_006368613.1:0-859 GCF_000327345.1 Myotis davidii
CTGAAATCAATAAAAATACATTTTTAAAAAAGCCTCAGAATTGGATTGTTGAACAGATGCCATGCACACTAGAACTGAAATGAGCCTCATACAAAACTGATATTCCTCCTATAAGGTGAGGAAGAGGCTTTATAACATAAACATCCCATCAGCAGAGATCTGGTTGGTGCCGGAGTCCAGCTCCTAGAACACTGAGGACCGTGCCTACCTTGTAGCGGACACTCAATACATACTGTTGAATAAAGATAGAATAATGTTTTTGAGAGGAGGAACTTGAAACAGGTGGACCCCGAGTCCTTTTTAAAACATTCCTTTGAAAGTCCCGTTCTCTCAGAAAGGCTTCCCACGCCTCCTCTTCCCTCTTCCTTCCATAAGCCCTCCTTTCTGTTCCCACGGAAGAAGCTGCTGAGGACAGATGTTAATTCAAAGGTTAGCCATCAGCGGCCAGCAACCGTAGGTCTCCAGAAATCCAGGCCACATTCCGGGCCACTGGTATGCATCCATGCCGTCCGATTGTTTTCCCATTAGGGCACAGATGGGCTTAGTGGTAAAGGAGGTCAGCAGCTAGAGGGGAACTGCATTGAGCGAAAGTGAGACATGAGCTAGACCTTAACAGAAAGAGGCAGGGGATCAATAGCAAGGAATTCGGCAAGCAGAGCCAGTGTTAGTTACATGATATGATCGGTAAGATGGTGGAATGAGGCAGGGAGGAAAAGGCATCGGAGAAGAGGAGAGGGGACTGAAACGCGTTGGAACGGAACAGGAAAGAGAAAGAAAGCTGACTTTTAAAAATTAAATAAATCACCCTACGCCCAAACAACTTTGATTCTTTTCTCCAAACTTCATAAGCTCTGCGAAC
>NW_006368614.1:0-859 GCF_000327345.1 Myotis davidii
GAAACAGCAAGGATGGACCAGCTCCCGGCAGTCATAGAAAATAAACCTTTTGAGTATCTTCTTCCAGATGCCATTCATATGCTCCTTGGTGGTATCCTGCCAAGCCCAACCAGAGGTCCTCATGCAGTCACAGATGCTCTAATCCTTCCTGTATTGCATCATTGCCTTTCTCAGTTGCAGCAATATCCTGTGCAAAGGTCCTCCTCAGGTAGTAGGCCTTAAAAGCTGCTGTAACTCTTTGATTCAAACAAAGTGGTGGTGTTTGAAGGGAGAAGTACCACTTTAATATGAAGATTACAATAAAAGGAGGATGCCTGCGAGCATTATCAAGAATAAGCAAAATCTTGAAAAGTATGATATTCTCTGAGCAGTACTTCCTCATTTCTCTGGTATAGCAATTCAGGAGGGTACCTTGGAAGAGGAGCTGGCTACTCCATGAATTCTTATTACTCTTGTGGTACATTGGCAGTGTGTGTTTATTGATATGCTTTCAGGCCCTGGGGTTCTCACTGGGCCAGATCATTTCTAGCTTGCAACATTGCCCCCAAGCTAGACTTATTCTGTCCTTAAAGACCTTGAAACCTGGCATTGACATGACCTCATTAGGGATGAAAATCCTTTCAGGCATCTGTTTCCAGAAAAGGGAGGTTTCATCATATTGAGTATTTGCTCTATCAAGTAATTTTCCTCCATAATCAGCTTATCTAGAGTTTCCAAAAATGCCTTCACATTAGCACTTGCAGACTCAACAGTCACTTTCATATTATGTAATGAATGATCTTGAATCGCTTAAATCACCCAGAGCTAGCAGTAAATTCAACATCATAGTCAGGTCCATCTTTTTCTTTCAACATTGCAA
>NW_006368615.1:0-859 GCF_000327345.1 Myotis davidii
TCAGATGTCAATCCCAAATTTTCCTGATTGGGATGAGGAAGTAGTGCTTTCTTCCAGGAGACTCAAAAGGCATTGCATTAAGAGGAACTCCAGTGCAAATGACTTAAGGCTGATGTTTTAGTATCTACAGTCAAGGTCCACAACCAAGAACTTGTCCATATGGTCCAAATTACTTGTAAATAGAATATTAAAAATGTTCCTTTCCTCCCCCAAATTCTGTATGCAAAATGATTTTCCCATGGCCCTCTGGCCCATCCTTGGCACCACTTTCTCTCTCTTAGCACTCTCAGAACTCTGGGCCCTCTCATGGCCCCAGCTGATGGGGGTTCTCAACTTGGTTGCACCACCAGGCTCAGCTATAATTCCACACTTCCAGTATGCTCTTTCAGCCTGTCATCCCTCCTCCACCCCAATCAAATCTTAACTGCCTTATCTTATTTCCTTTAGGCACAAGTGTTGTTGATTGCAGTGGATGGTACTAGGTTATGTACTCTATCTAGTTAATATAAAACCTTAACCCAGTGTGAAGAAGTCACTCTGAAAGCTGTTGTTCTATTTAAACATGACAATCAGAGTTGTGAACAATCATGTGGGGGAATGAGAGTGGGTAAAGGAAGGGGAGAGAAAGAAGCTGTGATTATTTTAGGAATTAAATGCATTTGACTTAGAGGTCTGTGTAAGAAGTCATACTACAAATACAGTGGAATAGTAGTGGGTGAAACTTAATTCCATACTGGAAGTGTGGAATTATGTCTGAGCTGGGTGATGCACCCACGTTGGGAACCTCCTCAAGGAGTGTAACCCTTCTGGATTTGCTATCATATTGTTCTTTCTCTGCATGCCTTATTTTTTTAAATTC
>NW_006368616.1:0-859 GCF_000327345.1 Myotis davidii
GGCTGATGCTCTATTCACTGAGCCACACCAGCTGAGGTAAGAAGAATGAATTTTAAAAGCATTCTCACATCGGCAAATTAGGTTAACAACTGCACTTTTCATCCTGTTGGCACTTTGGGGATATTGGTCACATATTTTCTGGGTCAGGTGTGCATAAATGCAAATAAGCCTGCTGTTGACGCGAACAATAAAATGTCTCACCACATTCATGTTGTTGCTCAAAAGAACAAGTGTGATTTTGTTAAGGGTGACAACCTCTTTCCTATGGGAATCCTGTTTGATGCCACTTTGGAACTGGCTGTGAGAAAGTTGAGTCCAGGTTAATGTCTTGCTTCCTGTAACTGCATGCTGTGTGGCACAGGGCAGCCCTGCAAGTAGGGCCTACAGGTCATTTCCAGCGGGGACTGTTAGAGGTTGATGCCAGCTTTCTCTGTGGCTGAGAATGGTTGTTTTCCCGTTGTGAGTTGTGTTGGGTACAAAGGGATTTCCAGGGTCACAGGAATCAACCTCATGAGGCAGGATCGCAGGAAGCAAGTCCAATCAGAAGGATCTCTGTGCAGGTGTTATATTTTTTACGTGATACTGTAGTTTTCTGACTAGAATGTATTCTTTGAGATATTCTCATTGTTGAGGGTTTCTCATGGTGACAGAGGAGGTAATGTGCCATGCGGTACAGGTGGGGCATTTCCACCCCTCTTCCTGCAGGTGTCTCCTTCTGTGTTTGATCTGCAGGGGGTGTGAGCAGTGAGTGGTCTTCATTCAAACTTGTTTCCTCTTCTCCCTTTCTTCAATCCTCATCCAAGCATATGTTTAAAGAAAGAGAGTTCAACCGGCATGGCTCAGTGGTTGAGTGTCGACC
>NW_006368617.1:0-859 GCF_000327345.1 Myotis davidii
TCTAGTATTATATATAGAAGTCTTGGTATTTATTAATTCTATATAGTTATATAGACTTCTATGTATAGAATACAGAATATATATTATGTATGGAACTATATGTATAATTCTATATAAATAGAATATAGAATACACATGTATATCATTAGTTCTATTTCTAATACAGTTTAATACAGACTAACGCAGAGAAAGAGAATGTGAGCAGTTGGATCAGTCAAAACATGGCCAGATGTTGAATTGGACAATAAGACAAAAGAGTTGAGGAAAGACAAAGCAATGAAAACAAACAGAGGTGCTGAGTATGGGGGGAATAGAAGTGTCAAGGAAGTAGAGGGGTCAGAGTGGAAACTAACAGAGAGAGTAATGGGAGAATAAAAGTAATTGCCAGGATAGGAACTTTAAATGAAAGCTGTCAGAAACAGAGGTATTCTAGATGATGACAAAATGTAGGGCTGTGGCCTTGGGAGGAGGTGGCTGAGAAAAGGTAAAGGAGAGGTTTATTGGCATCATGTAAGTCAAGGAACTGATTGAGTAGGGTGTTGAATCACCCATGAGTTCTTGGTGAGAGGAACATTCAAAAGAATCCAGACTTGTGACTGATGTCAGCTTGTCCTATTTGCAGGTTTTGCTATTGTAAATGATACGGTACCTCTGGAGAAATTGCACTCCTAAACTAATAAAATGATCATAAAATACTCTTATCCCTGAAATATTTTGATCAGAAAATTGTGTATTTACTGATCTATCTGGTGCAACCTTTTTTGTTGTTGTTGTTCTTTTATGTTATTTTTACCTTTCACGGTATAGGAATTTTAGATATCTATGTTTATATCTCTATCTATCTATCTATCTATCTATC
>NW_006368618.1:0-859 GCF_000327345.1 Myotis davidii
CAAAAATGTTAAAATTAAACAAAGCTAGGTGGGAAGACCATAGACATTTGTTTATTGTTCTTTGTTCTTTTCTTGATAGTTAAAATATTCCCTAATATTTAAAGTGGCATGCATCCCATTCAGCCTTGTACTTGGGTTATTGAAGGCTACGCCTCATCTTCCTGGCTAGACACTAAGCTCTGAGAGACAAGATGAGCACCAATTCATCTTGTGTCCTCCTCTGTGCCTTGTGATGCTACATATTTGCATACATAAATGGTCCTTTTAGATGCATTAGTAGCAGAAGTTTCTGTCCTGTGCCATAAACACTGACCCATGGACCAGATAATATGTAAAGTGAGTGTTTGGGGACAGCGAGGTTGCTCAGAAGGCAAAGGGCCTAGAAAGGTCCGGGAACACATCTGTCGCTGCACAGATCTATTCCAGCCCTTGAACACTGCCTGTGGTCTGCTGACCTGTCCCCTGGCCTGAAGCGCGGGCATTCACCATCCCATGCCCAGCTTCTCTAAAAGATCCCAATAGGATTTCAGGAGAACTACTCAGATCCCACTATTCATAACTGGTGCTAAATAAACAAAAAGCATACATAATACTTTATAGGGAACTTCTAAATATTAAAAATAGCATTAATTTGTAGTTAGGTTAATTGCAAGCTAGACCCTCAAGCAGGTCTGGCAAAAGGTCTCCATAGCAGCCCTGTTTTATAGACTTGCCTAGTCCAGACATTTTCTAGAAATGTTTTATTCGTTTTTGAAAACACTGAAAGTAGATCAGTGGTTTCCAGGCAGAAGGGATAGGGGCTTAAGGCAAGGTGGCTACTGGGTGCAGGGTTTCTTTTGGGGATGATAAAAATGTTCTA
>NW_006368619.1:0-859 GCF_000327345.1 Myotis davidii
TTTGTGAAATCTTCACATTCTCTAAGTTATTATCTAAATGTATTTACTATAATTGGCCATTTTTTACATTGAAGAGAAGAAAATGAACTGAGCTGAATACACTACATGATCCTCAGGTTTTCCCCCTTATATCTTTTTGTGACGAAATTAATTAAGTTCTTATTACACTGCTTTTATAGGACCATTTTTATCTACTTTGTACAGAACTTGGCTTCAGATGTATGAAACTGATTTGAAAAGCTGCAGTATACAGACTGCTACGGCTCATTCAGATTCAGCAAGATGTCAACTCAAACCATAACAATTCATACATCATTGCAGATAATGTTACTGACTCCATATGGAGTTTAATAGGCCTTCACTCTTAGCCTGCAAATCACTGACATCTTCTCATGTTTATAACTTTAAAAAAAGGAAAAATTAAATTAAAAAAGGTGTTTAGAATCATTTTTCTTTCACCAAAGTGTATAGCAGAATAGAAACTGTTCATGACAGTTTTAGTTCAACAAAAATTAATATTGATGTGTGATAAATCACTGCAGACTGGAACCTTCAGTAGCAAGCAGTGAAGGATTTACTATCTGCTCTTGGCTTTGTATAATTAGAGGACAAACCCATCCATAGGTGGATCTGGTAGTTGTCAAAGTTAGTAGCTACATGACCTGAGAATATCTGGAGATGATGGATTGTGATTGTTTTTCACTAATTCAGGTATTTTGGCATTAGCTAGGGAGCAACAGAAAGGCTTTGAAAATACACTGAGTTCTTCAGGCTAGAATTTCCTGGGTGATTCAAATCAATATTAGCAAATTGTTCACCCTAGATCCGGGGTGGGCAAACTTTTTGTGAGTGCGTGCCA
>NW_006368620.1:0-859 GCF_000327345.1 Myotis davidii
GATTATGGTAGTTAGCTTCTGACCACAATGATTCCTGCCTCCTGGTATTCATATTCTTGAATAACATCCTCCCCTTGACTTTGGTATAAGTGATGTATCTCACCTCTCTGATTAAGTTACAAAAGACTGACTACCATCTTAAGCTCCTCTCTATTGCTGCCTCTAATTGTGTGTTTTAAGAAAGCATGTTGATATGTTGTAAGGCCCACAAGACAAGGAACTGAGGGCAGCCTCAGACTAATAGTTGATGAGGAATTGACACCCTCTGTCCAACAACAGGATGAGGAACTGAATCCTGCCAATCATCACATAAGTGAGTATGGAAGTAGGTCTTTGACCAGACATGCCCTGAGATGACTGCCAATCTAGCCGACATCTGACTGCAAGAGAAGATCCATCTAAGCTGCACTTGCGTTTTTAACCCCCAGAAACAGAGAGATAATAGATGTTGTCTCAAGCTATTAAGTTTTGGCATGATATGTTACAGACCAATGGACTAATTAATACAAAGACATAACAATCATAAATGTGGAAACTCCCAACAACTATGTCAAAACTTGAGGCAAAAATTACTAGTGATAGAATTTAAAAGAGAACTGGCAAATTTCATAATCATACTTGGAGATGTTTAATACCCAACTTACAGACCAAATAGAGAAAAAATTGGCAAAGATATGGAAGAAATAATCAACCCTACTAACCAGGGATAATAATGCCTACTGAGACTTGCTTTCTATGTTAAAAAGAATCTGCTGACTGACTATTGAAGGTCAGTGAAATGCAGTGTTGTGCCTAAATTCTTGCCAGAAAGAGACAGTTTCACACCATTTCTGATTTCTGATACTCTCTTGAATACTTT
>NW_006368621.1:0-859 GCF_000327345.1 Myotis davidii
AGGAATCAAACCCGCAACCTCTTGGTATACAGAACAACCTCCAATCAACCGCGCCACCTGGCCAGGCCTGTCCTGTCATTATTTCAGAAGAACTGTGCAATCCCTTTCCAGGCAGTTGAATGTTTCAAGCATCCCGGGTTGCTGAAGCTGACTTGAAGAAAGATCTAGATCTAAGAAAACCTGGCCAAGTTATCTGCAGGAACACTGATTTTCACCTGTCCTACATGTTAAGATGTGTTTTTGAATGTTAATTCATAGATATCTGCACATTAGGGGCAAAGTGTCTGGTGAGCAGGCAGAGTCGGCCAAGGGAAAACAGGTCAGCTGACAGGCAGGTTGTGAATATTCCGTGTGTAACCTTAACAAAGCAGCTTACTCCCTCCACAGTGGACAGACTTGGGAACGATGTATTGTCAAGTTATTGCAGGAACAGTCCAAACTCCCCAGGTCACACTGTCTCAAGGTGACTGGAGATAAAGCCCCTGTCTAGTTCTCTGTTGTTTCCATCTTTAAACCAATGAAGGGCATTGTGGAGCATTCACTCATTTCCCAAGGCAGTGCAGTGAAAGAGCCATATCCCTGGGTCAGCAGTAGTTCTGAAGAAAGCAGCATTTATTACAGCACAGGCTGGACCAAGGACCAAAGAACTTTGGGCTCTATTTAACTCTTTCTCTGGCCTACTGAGTACTATTCCTGCCTTTGCTCCCTTATTTTTTCATTCAAAAAAAAGGTTTACTCAATACCGTCTATGTGCCAGGCTCAATTCTAGGTGCTGTCTACATGACTGAACAAGAGAGATCAAGTTCCTCTCACAATTTATGAAACTTCAGGCTCTAAACCAGCGGTTCTCAACCTGTGG
>NW_006368622.1:0-859 GCF_000327345.1 Myotis davidii
TATTTAAAGGGCCAGAAGGTTGAGAACTACAGCTTTAAAATATAGTTACTAGGACTTAAATATCATAAAACTTGATGCTCAATATATGAAATCATGAACAGGCCATACTCTGAAAGCAAAGATATTTCTAAATATGTCACCCACAAATTATAACCTAATTAAATATACAATTTGTACCTAAAAGCTTTTGTTAACATTGATGAACAATTTTACATAAATTAAAATATACTTGAATATTTTTGTGATTATAAATTCATAGACCAGCTGGAAGTTCAAATTTTTATAATAATCTTTAATTCAAGAAATATGCCACATATCCTGCTGTCTATACCTTCAAAATATATATAAAATCTCACCACATTAATTGTTACCATCCTGGCCCAAGCCACCATCACCTGTTGGCTGAGTTCTTCCAAATTCCAACAGGTATTATTCAGGTTTGATGAGAAACAAGTAACTTTACAAATCTTAGTAATTTTCAGCTTCAAATATTATTCTAGCTTATATTCCATGAGTGGTTAGGGGTAACTGTAGCTCTCTTGGGCTTTGCTGAACTTTCTGAGCCTAACTCGGCTTGCTGTGGTATAGCTAGACATGGGCTCCATATCCTTTCATTCTGGTATTAAGGAAGAAGGACACCTATTATCTGTGGCATGTTCATCTCATGGAAGACTATGGTAGCCTGAGGACACAGTAGGGACTGGTTGGACAAAGTCTAACTATGCTTAGGTACTTAAATGTCACAAAAGTCACATCTGCTCATTTCTCATTGACCAAAGTAGGTCTACTGCCAAGTCCACAGTCAATACAATGGGGAAGTACATATGTTACTTATAGGCATAAGTAATAAAAGCAGGTG
>NW_006368623.1:0-859 GCF_000327345.1 Myotis davidii
ATACCATGCTGTTTTGATTATTGTTGCTTTGTACTATTATTTGAGGTCAGGGAGTATAATACATCTGGCTCTGTTCTTTTTCCTCAGGATTTCTTTGGCTATTTGAGGTCTTTAGTGATTTTGAGCAAAGCTAATGATTTTTGTTTTGTACTATTTCTTTAAAAAAATGCCTTTGGGATATTGATGGGGATTTCATTAAATCTGTGTATTTGGGAAATACTTTTAGGAACTGAAAAGTACAGTGATGTGCTGCGTAAAGATGTTTTGGTCTACAGCTAACCACGTGTACCATGGTGGTTCCATATAGTGGAGCTGAAAAATTCCTGTAGCCTAATGGCATTGTAGCCATTGTGATGTTTTAGCATTACTCACTTGTTTGTGGTGATGCTGGGTGAACAAACCTACTGCACTGTCAGTCCTATAAAAAGTAGCTCATACTGTTATGTACAGTATGTAACACTTGGTAATGATATGATAATAATCAACTATGTTATTGGTTTATGTATTTCCTATACTATACTTTTTATAGCTATTTTAGAGTGTAATATATATTTAAACATTTGTTGTAAAACAGTGTGCTGTGTTACTCTGGCAGCAGTCTCATACATCTTGGGTTTACTGCATCTCTTGACTATATTATAGTCTCTGTGCTTGATTTAATATTGTATTGTTTTATGAAGTTAGAGTGGTCTAAATAAATAGTGTTTTTAAAGTCCACAATTGTGTACAGTATTGTCCTAGGCCTTTGCATTCAATTACCACTTTCTTACTGGCTTATCCAAAGCTACTTCCAGTACTACAAGTTCCCTTTATGGAAAGTGCCCTATACAAATGTACAATTTTTAATCTTTTATACTAT
>NW_006368624.1:0-859 GCF_000327345.1 Myotis davidii
AAAAAAAAAACTAAAAAAAGGTAATGAAATTTATGAATAATTTTTCCTTACCTCTAGTAGACATCATTAAACTGGTTATACTTCATTTAGGGTATTAATCTTACTCATCCTTCAAGGTCCTCCTTTCAAATGATACCTTCTCCATAAAGCTTTCCCTCACTCTTCATCCTGGAATAAATTCTTCCTTCCACAATTGGTAATTGTTATAATGAACCGCATAATGGAAGGACAACAAAAATTCCAATAAAAAATAACTTTGTAAGTCATTTCCCTTTATTCCCCCTTCTCTATTGGTTACAGTTTATTCTTTTGCATATGAACTGGACTCTCAGCTGTAACAATCATATAAGAGGTTCTAAGAACGGCACCTTTTTGGAAGGGCAGGGACAGAAGCAGAAACATGTGTTGAATAATCGGATGAGATTTGAGGCAATTTGTCTTTGCTGTGAGACTTTAGCCAACTTCCTGTGCTACATAGTGAGGATTTCAAAAGTCAATAAAATGACAATAGACCAAGACTCAAATCCTTGCACATTCATCACTAATTCCTTATTTTAGAATGAAAAACGCCAGTTTAAAAGGGGAGGGAAGCACCCAGGAAAGAAAAATTAAAGTAACTTTCTGGCATAATTTAGGTGCCTGGGAGTAGTTTGGTTGTACTGTATTCAATGGGGAGGCTGGGCAGTGGTGACCAAAGCCCCAATGCCTTGTATTTCATAGATCTAAATTGAAGTCCAGTCCGTGCTACAAATTAATTGTGTTTTAGCAAGTCACTTGAACTTCCTCGCAAGATAGGAGCACCTCCTCTTCTGTGCATTGCATGTATTTATATCTAGGGCCACTCATAGGTCTTTGGATG
>NW_006368625.1:0-859 GCF_000327345.1 Myotis davidii
CCAGCCAGTTAACATCCCGGCAACTGCTTTGGAAGAGGGTGAAATGGGTAGTTTAATTACATAGGCCTCTGCACCCTTATTTCTCTAATTTCTCAATTAGTGGCTCCACTAATAGCTTGGAGGAGAATAACTCTGTCGTCTAACATCCCACCAGCAAACCTGTACGTGTGGATTTTTTATATTTTCCTTGGAAAGTAAATGTAAGTGGTGTCTATTGTTTCCCAACTAGAAATTATCCCCCTGTTCAAAAGGATCCTTAAAGGAAAAACAAACAAACAAAAAACAACTACTGGGAATAGAGTAGAATTTACAGTGGTTTCCGTAAGGTACTGTTTTCGGACTTGCCTGCCGCGGGCATTATATGGTCCTGAGGGACCACTGATGTGCGGGGACCTATAGAGGGACAGGAGAGGCGTGCTTTACTGATAAAAAAATGGACAAGGTCAGTCACTGATTTCACTGTGCAACATGCAGATGAGAAACATTAATGCACTAGTTCTTGGCTTCTCTGGGACTGAAGTCAGCTGTAGTTCATTAAAGTATAGGTGCTTACCTGATGATGAGAGATGGCTCTGCTAAAGGAGATTTTAATATCATTCTATTTTTCTTTGAAATTCTAAGTTCAAAATCTGGTACAGACTTGAAGAAATAAACCCACTATGCCATGCTTTTATTCCATTGGAGATTGTTTTCTATGGAAATAAGCCGGGAACAATTGTTTTCTTCTTTTTCTACAGTTTCACAATAGCTGTATCACATTTGCAGAATAGTGATCCTGTCGGTGAGTGTTTCAGTTGCCTTTAGGGTAGATTCCATATTCAGTATGTTTAGTTTAGCAAGTGTTTGCAAGATCGGATCA
>NW_006368626.1:0-859 GCF_000327345.1 Myotis davidii
TTAAATTTGGCAATGGAAATTCCACGAAGATTTCTCATAACTTTTAGCCACAATTACCTTAAAAATAATAGATTCATGATTTCCTTTATTTCCTAGAAAATTTTATTTTATACTTTGTTTACATTTTACATTGTATTTGTCCTTAATTAAAAATGATGAATATAGTTTGAATCAGCTGTTACTCTGAGCTATCATGCTTATGCTATGTCAACAGCCTTTATTTATACTAATGCTAATATTTCCATCACAGTTTGCCTGTAGAACATGTATGATTATTAATTTTAAAATGTCAGATCTTGAGATATACTGTATGAAGCTATTGTCAGCTTCTCTATTACAAAATGCAATCAGCATATAACTATACTGATATTAGAAAATCTTTGTTTTTTAAAATATATTGATGTATGATAAAGATGATCTAATTTGTGAATGCATATGCGTGTGTGGTTACTTTTTATAATGTGAAATAATGAATAGTGAATTTACTTAAAATAAAGCATAGGTTAATGAGATACCTGTGTTTGTGAAAAAAGTTTTAAATACTTTTCTGCAACTTTTATTCTCTAATGAAAGAGTAAGGTAGTTCACTTTTACGTGATGAGTAACAGAAGCACGCTGACCTCAACTGTTAATGACTCAGGAACAGCTACTCGTGTGAAACTTTCACTCAATTTCTCTCCATCTTTCCTTACAATTGGCTCTTGTTGGCTATTTTTATGATTCTTAATATCTTTCATTTAAGGATAGGTTAATGGAATTGTTCAACCCATTTGTCAGTACTTAAAAATTGAGTAGGTTTGAGAAGCTTGGCCATGTGGCTTAGTACTTCCCTTATGGATTTCATTGAACTATTTTAATG
>NW_006368627.1:0-858 GCF_000327345.1 Myotis davidii
GAGAGAGAGAGAGAGAGAGAGAGATATTAAGGATAAGTCAGGAAAGGAACAAAAGAAAAGAAGCTTTTAACCAAGCACACCAGCTACTATGTGTGGATAGGAGAGAATCTGTGATAGGCAAGAATCTCTGCAGTTGCTAATCTTTCTCATCCAAAGTGAAGAACAGGTCTTAATGCCTAATAACCACACACCCTGTTTCTATGGGGCTTCATTCTGAGTCAGAGAGAATTCCTGGCCCCTCCAAACTATCCTATTGGATAGAACTAGTCCAGGAAGAATTCACTGCATTAAAAAACCAAGGTATTTGCCATGTGTTGACATTGCATGATGTTTATAATTTTACCAAAACTTCCAGAAAGAGAAACACATTCACCGATTCAAGGGGGGTAAAGACAAGAACAACATCTTGAAGATGACCAAAAGCCATTTGTAGAAAACCATCAATAGTGGCAAGACTCACGTGAAAGAATTGTTGTGTGATGGAAATCCACTACCATATCCTAAAAGCTATCGAAACTAAAAAATTTAGCAAGTCCTCATCCACAAAAAGAGAAAACACCATCCTGATGGCCAACCATAGATTGTTCTGAGAAATACCAACAAGAAAATACTCTTACAAGGCCAGAGTTTTGGTATGTATAAATGAGGGGTGGGGGGAAGGGGGAGGTTAACAAAGGTCATATGAATCAAACAGTGCTAAGGACACAGGAGCCCTTGAAAATCTCAGACATAACTACCAAGCATTCTTTTCCAGAAAGAAAAATATTGGGAACAAATTGAGCAGAACAGGGACAGTGAAGATAAGAGAAAGCAGACCCCAGGAAGCAAGAGAAAAGCAGACAGCATCAACCTGGAAGC
>NW_006368628.1:0-860 GCF_000327345.1 Myotis davidii
CCCTGTTCTGTGTGTCTCACCAACACACTCAGCTGGTTTCCCTGGCCATCATCAAGATTCCTTACAAGAGCATGCTGCAAATTCTGGAAACCTTCCAAAAATGAGTTTCCAAAAGGTTTTAAACATTAGCTGCAAACAGACAAACGTGATTGCTCTGCAGTCAATATAGTTCATTTTGATGTGTACATTCTGTTCAGGTGATTTTTTTAAAAAAATTACCAGTCCTATTATTAGAATCAGCATCATCCAGAAAAGAAAATTAAAAATTTACAAAGTAGATCTGGGTCATATTTTTACTCTACTAATGGTTTTCTGTGCAATACTGAGAATACCTCTTAATATTTTCCCTCTGTTATAGCCTCTTATCAATATCCACATAATTGAACTTAAACTTTAAAAAAATCTCTTAAAAACAAATTTTGGTCAAGTCATATTAAGTGACCCTACTCTTGTTTGCTTTCACATACACATAGGTTCTGTCCCAGGTTACACTTAGTGTTTAGAGGTGGACTGAAAATTAACATTCAATGTCTCAGCATTTTGCCTGATTTATATTGAGCTGTGAAAACAACTCTGTGGGCATTCACAACACTATAAGTATGGACCTACTAACTACTCTCCTTCTAGCCTTTTCTTTTCCTTAAATTGGTTTTATGCTGTCTTCCTTTGACTCAAAGCTGCATGATGGAAGGCTTCGTGCTTTCTCATTCCCTGTGCATTTTAAATGTCTTTCATGGAGTCTGGCATCTAAAAGGCACTCAATAGTTGTTGACAAAATAAATGTACACCCTTTGAAACTGTTATCAAGTCTTCGGTATGCAACTTCTTTTGGAAGTTAGAATAGAAGTTAGAGAAAAGTT
>NW_006368629.1:0-860 GCF_000327345.1 Myotis davidii
GCTGATGATTGATGGAGGGAAATAGCTACCGTTACTGAGAACTCACTTTGTGCCAGGCATTGAGCTCAGGGTATATAAACATTGTCCAATGAGGTGGGTGTTTCTACCCATTTTATAGATTGAGAAACTGAGGTCAGGAAGCTACGTAGCTTACCGAAGATCACCTGGCTGAGTGGTGGAGTCCTCCGGCCTGCCTTTCCGTTGGTGAGGCTGTGGCATGATGAGTGCAGTGAGCACTCGAAGGCACAAAGCTGGGGTCCGTGTCACACCACGTATGAAATACTTGGGCTCAGGACCCCCAGAATTATACTCTCCATTTCACCTAAAACCTGAGCTGCTAAGCAGTCCTGGAACAAGAATTGTCCCTGGTGTCACGTTGTCTAGGGAAGTGGTGAGGGGTGTGTGTGCCTCAGAGCCCGAGTGCCCGGGTCCAGCTCTCGGTCCTGCCGTTCCCCGGTGTGACTGTGCCGGTTGGTTTATGTCTCTGCACGTCAGCGTCCTCGGATGCTGACTCGGATGGTGGCGTTACTGCGCAGGAGGGCTGTTGAGTGGATTAAAGGAATCGATACATGTGAGATGCTTAACACGGTGCATGATGAGCGTTGCTATTTTAACACCAAATATAGGTCATGGCAAAAAGAGGCTGTTTGCCGTGTGACTGGCTGACAAGACTTGTGATCGGTGGGCAGGCAAAGGAGAGAAGGAAGGAATAGAAAAACCATGGGCAAGATGAAGAAGGGAGAGAAAAAGCAGTAGGAATGTGTAGACGGATGGCGTGTGTGGGCTAGGAGCAGTTGTTGGGAAAATGGCATTCAGTGCATGTCGTGATCATATCTGCAGCTTGCAAAAAAAAAAAAAAA
>NW_006368630.1:0-860 GCF_000327345.1 Myotis davidii
CCTGACTAAATAATCAGGTATTGCATGTTTTAACATTTTATTTGCTGCACACCAGTGTGACTCTTGTAGCACACCAATTGAAAATCACTGGTCTAAAACAATGCAACAGATTTCTATATCTTGCACTTCCATTTTCATTATTTCAAGGTATTTTATTCAATATTTCTTTTAATTTCTTTGTTGAACCATTTGTTGTCCACTAGCATGTTGTTTAGTCTTCATATATTTCTGAAATTTCAGTTGCTTCCTGTGATTGATTTTTAGTGTTATGCCATTTTAGTTGGAAAAGATGCTTAATATGATTTCAAAACTTATTTTAAAATTTGTGGTCTAACATACAATCTGTCTTAGACAATGTCCCATGTGCACTTGAGAAGACTGTATACTCTGCTGCTGTTGGATAAGTGCATTTTTTATAAAGTGTGGTTCAATTCCAATATCTTGTTGATATTCCATCCAGACAATGTGTCCATTGTTGATAATGTGGTTTTAAAGTCCCCTACTATTATGTATTGTTGTCTACTTCTCCCTGAATATCTTTTAGTATTTGCTTAGTATATTTGGGTGATCAGGTGTTGAAAGCACATAAGTTTACAATTCTTGATATACTGACCCCTTTATAATTAATAGTGACCTTCTTTATTTCTTATTATCTTTTTGGTTTAAAGTTTTGTTACCCCCTATGGCTGTACCTGCATTCTTTTTTGGTTCCCATTTTCCTAGAATATCATCTTTCTTTCTTTCACCTTGAGCTTATGTGGATCTTTAGAGCTGAAATGAATCTCCTGTAGACAGCACATGGTTGGGTCTTGCTTTCTTTAATCCATCCAGCCACTCTGTGCCTTTTGATTGGTGAGTTC